>NC_086444.1:773306465-773481465 GCF_028390025.1 Pseudophryne corroboree | reverse complement strand
TATGGGCTTTAACCTCAGGTTGTTTGGTGGTGTTTTAAACAGGGTCATGGTACCCTAATACAGGTTGAGTCTCCCTTATCCAAAATGCTCGGGACCAGAGGTATTTTGTATATGGGATTTTTCTGTATTTTGGAATAACTGCATACCATAATGAGAAATCATGGTGATGGGACCTAAGTCTAAGCACAGAATGCATTTATGTTTCATATACACCTTATACACACAGCCTGAAGGTAATATTAGCCAATATTTTTTATAACTTTGTGCAATAAACAAAGTGTGTCTACATTCACACAATGCATTTATGTTTCATATACACCTTATACACAAAGCCTGAAGGTCATTTAATACAATATTTTTAATAACTTTGTGTATTAAACAAAGTTTGTGTACATTGAGCCATCAAAAAACAAAGGTTTCACTATCTCACTCTCACTCAAAAAAGTCCGTATTTCGGAATATTCCGTATTTCGGAATATTTGGATATGGGATACTCAACCTGTATTACTATATCATTACTCTATATTACACGGATCTTTAATATGTTACCATCTCTTTTTAGCATTTAGTTTCTATTAAAAGTTATGTCTTAACAGTCGTGTTAATTAAACCTAAAGGCTGATTGCTCCCACAAGAGAGTTTTTCTTTCTTTTTCGGATGTGTGTGTGTCATGGTTGCTGTGTGTACAGTATATGTGCATGTCAGACTGCTATGCATATGTGTGTGTGTGTGTGTGTGTGTGTCAGGCCACTGTTGTGTGTAAATGTGGGTGTGTTGTGTGCCATGCCGCTGTGCATATATGTGAGAGTGTGTATCAGGCTGCTGTGCATATATGTGTATAATATATATATGTAATGTGTGTACAGTATATGTGTGTGTGTGTGTGTGTGTGTGTGTGTGTGTGTGTGTGTGTGTGTGAAGCCACTGTGCTGTTAGTCCAGCCAGTTTTTGCTGCAGAACTTCACCTACAATAGTGCGAGTGTCTTGACCTGATGTTTGGCCCAGTAGATAGAGCCAAGTTAATGGCTTGAGCACCTGCTCTCAGTGTTGGACTAGGTCAGGCAGAGGGCAGAGTTCTCAGTGACAAGTGTCTGCTGCCAGTGGCGCAGAAGGAGGGGGAGTGGGTACTAATTACCCAGGCTGAGGCAAGCCAGGGGGTCCAGATTGGAGCACACCAGCCTTCTGCACCCCCCAAGTCATGTCATCCCCCTATTTACTGTCATCCTCTTTGGCCCCCCTATGTACTGTCATCACCTGTGCCCCTATGCCCTGTCATACCTTTTCAGTGTGCGGAAGCTCCCAATGTTTTCACATCACAGATATGATTCTGTTATCCAGCACACCCATATTTTCTTAGTGCTGCCCTGCATCCTCCAAATCCCGTTACCACTGGCCTGAGTTTTCATAGCTTTGCATTCTGTTTATTTATCACTACACGGCAGCCCCATATCCAGTCTCCATTGCCCAGTACCCCATAACATTAAAGAAAAAATGATGGGCAGAGGTTGGGATGTGAGGAAAAAGCAAAAATACTGTACAGAGGGTAACATGAGGGAAATGAAGGTGGGCAGAGGGTAATGAGTGAGGACAAAGCTGGGGGGCCAGAGGTGGCTTGTCAAATTCTCTGATTCAACATTTTACAGCATAAATATATTAACTTTAAAAAAAGCTATGAAATTCCATAGACGAAAAACCTTACGGTTTCACATGTCCAATTAAGGCTTCTTACACATGATCTGGCATATCAGAAACCTGTTGTCATTTTTCCACTCAAACTACAAAAAGCTATGAAATTCCGATCATTAAGGCCGATCCGATTAAGGCCGATCATTAAGGCCGATCATTAAGGCTGTGGATGGGGGAACAGAAGTGTGTGGATAGAGGGAACACTAAGCAGCACTGATGGGGGGACAAAGAAACACGATCGCAGTCTGAATTAGTTTGTGGGGTGCACACGCACAATGGCCGCACTGCGCGTGTGTACCCCGGGAGCCCAGTGAGATGCTATCAGCATCTCACTGGCTGCGATCACACTGCCTGATTGACAAGCAGAGGCGGTTGCGGGGAAGGAGGAGGGCGTGCCAACGGCATTAGAATGCCATTGGCGGGGCATGGTCTGCACAACAGAGGCGTTTCCGGACCATTGGGAGGGTGGGCTGCCGCGGTTATCCCCCTGCCAAGAGTACAGGAGCTGTGCTGCCAGGGAGCTACTTGTCAGGTACAAAAGCATCACCGCCGTGCAATGCTTTTATACCTGTGAGGGGATGGGGGGGGGGGGGCCTGAAATGCGGGTTGGACTAGCCCTGTGTGTTCCCCCCACATGTCAGAGTAAATGATCGTAGATGTGCTAAATTTAGCACATCTACGATCAACTCTGAATTACCCCCACAGATGGGGGGAGGTAAGGCAGAGTGCAACAGATGGGGGAAAAACAGTTGCACAGATGGTGGGGAGACAGCTGTGTGGATGGGTGGACAGTGCCATGTGGATGAGGGGGAAAGAGCAGCACAGATTTGGGAGTGGTAAGAGCAGTACAGATGGAAAGAAACGGCGCGGATGAGGAAGGTAGAGCAGCATGGATGAAGGGAATAAAGTCCCAACATCAGAGGGGATATGTATTTTTACCTTCCCTTGGGGGGTGGCAGCTAGGCCTAATCCTTGGGTGGGTTGGACAGGGCAAATTCCCCCCCCCCCAATAGTGACCCACGAAACTTACCTTCAGGATGTCAGCTACATGAATAGGGTAAGAGTGGTGTGGATAGGGGGTAGATTAGGCAGCAAGTATGGAAAGGGAGATAGAGTGGTGCGGGCGGGGGCAAAG
Organism: Pseudophryne corroboree; assembly: GCF_028390025.1. Taxonomy (NCBI): domain Eukaryota; kingdom Metazoa; phylum Chordata; class Amphibia; order Anura; family Myobatrachidae; genus Pseudophryne; species Pseudophryne corroboree. Next base: position 773,478,644 of record NC_086444.1, on the reverse strand, counting down.
ACGCAGATGGGTTGAAAACATTGGCACGGATGGGTAGAAAACTGGTGCAGATGGGAGAGAAGACAGTGTGCCATGTACTGGAGGAGGCAGAGTGAAGAGGGAAACCCTGAGCAGCACAGAGAGAAGGAAATGGTGGTACAGACAAGGCACAGGTGGGGAAATACAGATGGTACAGATAAGTTAGTACAGACTAGCACAGATGGGAGAACACAGCAGTAGGGATTGGGGAAGACAGAGCAGCATGGGGGTGTATAGGGGAAGTAAGTGTAGATGTGTAGACCGTAGATGGCGTATTATAGTTTTAGCAATTAACCAAGATGTTTGAGGGAGCTAAATGTGTATACTAAATGAGATGTATGTATGGAGTGAGAAGGATATTGGAACAAGGTGGGATTGTTGTGGAGACTGAATGGGATGGTTGTGGGCACTGTGGGGGTCATTCCGACCCAATCGCTTGCTGCAGTTTGTTGCAGCGCAGCGTTTGGGTTGGAACTGCGCATGCGCCAGCGCCGCAGTGCGCCAGCGCATGGCAGTAATCGTTGCCTAGCAATTACCTCTGAGACAGAAGTGGTCGCCCGGGCGGGAGGGGGCTGAATGGCATTAAGCCGCTGTTTAGGGGGAGCGGTCTGGCCAATGCAGGCGTGGCTGGACCGTTGGGGGGGCGGGCCGTGGAGGCTGTGTGAAGTCTCACGCAGCCGCTGCGGCCAGCGGCAGCAACAATTCCCTCCCAGCCAGCCGCAGGAGCTGCGCTGGCCGGGAGTTACTCCTCAAATACAAAGGCATCACTACTGTGCAATGCTTTTGTATTTGGGGGTGGCGGCACTGACATGCGGGCGGGCTAGCTCTGTGCTGGGCATCCCCCCGCATGTCAGTAAAGATGATCGTAGCTGTGCTAAATATAGCACAGCTACGATCAACTCGGAATGACCCCGAGTGGGATGGGAGCACCACATAACTGCTCAGACCTTCAGTTGCATAGACTGCATGTGTGTATTCCAATGAGCACACAAATCTGTGAATTAGCAGCTCCACCATTATGTGAGTGACAGCAATCTCACTCTGTGAGAGTGCTGAATCTGCACTTACCCACAGGCTGTGATGGCATACCATATCTGTATTGCGCAAGGAACACGTCCATTAAGGCGTCAGCCTTAATGATCGGAATTTCATTGCTTTTTGTAGTTTGAGTGGAAAAATTACAACAGGTTTCTGAAATGCCAGATCGTGTGTAAGAAGCCTTAATGGTACATGTTAAACCGTAAGGTTTTTTGTCTATGGAATATATATATATATATATATATATATATATACATACAAATAGAGAATTCAGCACTCACCATAGCAAGCTCACTTGTCCTCACAACATCAATAAATAAATGATGGGGGTTTAGTTAGTGAATTGGCCAATGCACAGAAGCCTGCATACCGCTCCACGGTACCCCACCTACATGCAGGTCCTACACTATCACAAAGCCTTAAGAATTAAAACCTGGCAACTGTATCACATAATATAACTGCAAATATGCCCACTAAGTTTAATGTATGCCTGCCACATATCTAGTGGCTTTTAAAGGCATACTAGTCACCTGACACAGCCGGTAAATTACTAAGGAGCAGCTGACGCAGGTTTAGAACAATTGAGATTACACATGGGTGCATGAAAAGGCCTGTGACCATGGTTAATAAGAGTTAACCAAAGATTAACCCCATAATATACAAACAAATATAGAAAACCACAGCACTCACCACCCCAGAAGCGGGGTGCAGTGTCTGCACTCACCACTCATAGGGTGGGGTGCATGCAGCCCATGGCCACCTACCCAAATACATACAAATAGAGAATTCAGCACTCACCATAGCAAGCTCACTTGTCCTCACAACATCAATAAATAAACCCCCATCATTTATTTATTGATGTTGTGAGGACAAGAGAGCTTGCTATGGTGAGTGCTGAATTCTCTATTTGTATGTATTTGGGTAGGTGGCCATGGGCTGCATGCACCCCACCCTATGAGTGGTGAGTGCAGACACTGCACCCCGCTTCTGGGGTGGCGAGTGCTGTGGTTTTCTATATTTGTTTGTATATATATATATATATATATATATATATATATATACCGTCCCGAGAGGCAGCACACTCAGTATCCAGTGAACAACAATGCTGATGCCCTCCGCAGGTACCCCATTAGCCTGGGTAACCAAATACAATTCTCTTGTCGGTGGCACACAATGTTTCGGAAGTTTATTCCTTCGTCATCAGAATTCCTGATTCCTGATTACGAAGGAATAAACCTTTGAAACATTGAGCACTAACCTGCACTTGTATGTCATTATTTACCGAGTGCCGCCAACCAGAGAATTTTATATGTGTGTATATATCAGTGACGTGCGGTGGGGTGAGGCAGGTGAGGCAGTGCCTTTCCTGTCATACTAACGTTTGTGCCAGAGTTTTGACTGCATAAAGTATATGAAAAATACAAAAAATATGTTTGAAATATCTTCTTTGCATTATTATAATAATTTTTATAGCCAAAACTCTGGAATAAAAAGTCTATGGCAGGTGAGGCAGTGTCTCACCTGGCTAACTTTTACGCACATCTCTGATCAAAACTCACCAAATTTCCAGGAGTTTATGCTGCTGCACCTGTGTGTAATGCCCCGATGTATGTTTTGGCTCATATATTGCACGTAAATCTGGCTCTGGTGCTAGTCAGTGCCTCCTGAGCTATTTAGCTCACCGCACGTCCCTGGTATATATATACAATCATTCCAATGTCCGGCTCTCACTTAATGCTTCATAGCTGCGCCGGGTGCCCGCATGTGAAGTAGAATACACACAACAGTACAGATATGCAGCACTCCTGGCGTCTGAAGAATCACTCTTTCACAGCACAATTCCTATGGCAACTTTTCAGTGTCCTTTAATGTGGCACTTTCGTCAAAGTGCCACACTAAAGGGCACTGAAACGTTGCCATATGAATTGTGCTGTGAAAGAGTGATTCTTCAGACGCCAGGAGTGCTGCATATCTGTACTGTTGTGTGTATATATATATATATATATATATATATATAAAAAGAAAGATGGTAGGTGGCACTCACGGCTCCCCATGTGGAAATAACGAAGGCTCAGAGATTATCAACATTTCAATGTTAATGTGACAACATTTTCATCAGGACAGCCTGGAGTGCTGCTGCGAATGGAGTACTGCTGATTGCTACTATATATACATATATGTGTGTAGCAAAACAGGCTGGCACCCATGGAGTCTGTGAAATGAATGGAGAATCAGCACATGACACTTTAGCCTATTATCAACGTTTCAGGGTGGATACCCTTTTATCAAGACTTTTATTGGTTTTGATAAATGGTATCCGACCTGAAATGTTAATAATAAGCTACAGTGTCATGTGCTGATTCTCTGTTTGATACACAGACTCCATGAGTGTCAGGCTGTTTTGCTACATACACTACTTATGGTTGGTTAGGCACCGGATGATGCTATATGGACTGTAAGGAGTGCCGGACATTATATATATATATATATATATATACAGTATATATATATATATATATATATATGAGATGTGCGGCGGGCACTTTTGATGTTTTGTGTTTTGGTTTTGGATCTGCATCCCTGCTCATGGGGGATCTGGATTGGTTTTGCCAAACCACCCTTTCAGATTTTGGTTTTGGTTTTGAATCTGGATGATTTTTGAAAAAAAACATAAAAAGGCTAAAATTACAGAATTTGTGGGTAATTTTGATCCCACTGTATTATTACCCTCAATAACATTCATTTCCACTCATTTCCAGTCTATTCTGAATACCTCACAATATTGTTTTAGGCCAAAAGGTTGCACCGAGGTCACTGGATGAATAAGCTAAGTGACCCAAGTGGGCGACACAAACACCTGGCCCATCTAGGAGTGGCACTGCAGTGTCAGACATGATAGCACTTTTAAAAACTATGCCCCAAAGAGCACATAATGCAAAGAAGAAAAATAGGTGCAAAGAGGTAGCTGGATGACTAAGCTAAGCGACCCAAGTGGGCGGCACAAACACCTGGCCCATGTAGGAGTGGCACTGTAGTGGCAGACAAAATGACACTTTTAAAAGCTAGGCCCCAAAGATGAAAAAGAGGTGCAATGAGGTAGTTTGATGACCAAGCTACTGTAAGCGACCCAAGTGGGCAGCACAAACACCTGACCCATCTAGGAGTGGCACTGCAGTGGCAGACAGTATGGCAGTTTTAATGGCAGTTTTACTAGGCTCCAAAGAGCACATAATGCAAAGTAGAAAAAGTGGTGCAATTTGGTAGCTGGATGACTAAACTAAGCGACCCAAGTAGGAGATACAAATACCTGGCCCATCTAGGAGTGGCACTGCATTGTCAGAGAGGATGGCAGTTTTAAAAACTAGGCCCCAAAGAGCACATAATGCAAAGAAGAAAAAGAGGTGCAAGATGGACTTGTCCTTGGGCCCTCCCAACCACTCTTATATTGTATAAACAGGACATGTACACTTTAACGAACCAATCATTTCAGCGACAGGGTCTGCCACACGACTATTGCTGAAATGATTGGTTTGTTTGGGCCCCCACAAAAAAGAAGCAATTCATCTCTCCTTGCACAAACTGGCTCTACAGTGGCAAAATCTCGTCCTCATCCTCAGATTCCCCCTTCAGTGTTTACATCCATTTATGTGTCAGTGGACTGCTTATGCTATTACCCAAAAGTTTCTGAACTTGACAATAACTTATGATGAATGCGCTGCAGGTGACGTATAAGGGAGTATGGATGGTGTAATGGTTAGCATTACTGCCTCACAGCACTGAGGTCATGGGTTCGATTCCCAACTGTGAGGAGTTTGTATATTCTCCCCGTACTTGCATGGGTTTCCTCCAGGTACTCCAGTTTCCTCCCACAATCCAAAAATATACTGGTAAGTTAATCGGCTCCAACAAAAAATTAACACTAGCTTGAATGTGTGTGTGTGTGTGTGTGTGTGTGTGTGTGTGTGTGTGTGTACATGTGGTAGGGAATATAGATTGTAAGCTCCACTGGGGCAGGGACTGATGTGAATGGGCAAATATTCTCTGTAAAGTGCTGCGGAATATGTGTGCACTATATAAATAACTGATAATAAGGGAGGATGTTCCTAGGTGGTTAACGTCCTTACCCCTACTTATTAAGGATTGACAAAGGCAACAGATGTCTTGACACCTGTTGTCCGGATTTGTGGAGAAAAAATTCCACACTGAAGAGGTGGCTTTTTTGGTATTTTTCCCAGGCATGACAATGGGCTTTCTCATCCCATGGACAACAACTGTCTCCACTGGTGACTTATTCAAACGAACTACATCATCATCAGAATGCTCATTGTCAACTTCCTCCGCAGCACCAGCTACACCCATATACTTATCATCCTGGTGTACTCCTATAGTGACATTCTCAATCTCAATATCAGCAACTGGACTGGTGGTGCTCCTCCCATCACTTGCAGAGTGCATGCAAATGGTGGTAGGAGCCTCCTCTTCCCAAACAGTGTTGTGAAGGACAGGCCTGGACATCACAACCCTGTATTTTCACAATACCCATGTAATTTTACAGCATACAAGACATGGCCAGTGTAAATTTATTTTTACAGTATCCAGGACCAGTGTTCTTTTATTTTAACAACTGCAACCCTAAATTTTTATGGCATACAGGGCACGTGTGATATTTTTTTAACAGCAGCACCCCTATTTATTTACAGCAAGCAAGACCAGTGTGCTTTTATTTTAACAACTGCACCCCTGAATAATTAGTATAATTACAGCATACAAGACAGGGCCAGTGTACATTGATTTTCACTGCACCATAGAATTATTACAGCATACAAGACAGGGCCAGTGTACATTTATTTTACTGCACCCTAGAAATTTTACAGGAAAGAAGAAAAAACGGAAAGCGCTGAATTCCAGGAAATATATAAAACGATGAGAGCCAACAATTCAAAATTGATACAAATTTATTAATATTATAAATCAAAAATAAAATATAGAAATGAAAACTGCATGTAAAACCTAAGGAAAATGGGTTATAAAACACCTCTGTATATTCTGTATCTAGACATCAGATAGGCATAAGTTCATATTAATGATGAATGAAGAAGATGTCCATAGTTGATATAACACCGATGAATGCTGTGCAAATAGCCGGCAAATAGAGAAGTGAATGAAGTCCCGGAATGTAGCTGGCTAAGTAAAAGAACGTATAACAGCTGGCAATTATATGAGGGACTGTGATCCCAGAGTATTATTTATTTCAAACCACCTGGTTCAAGGTGACTGTTTTACCTCTCCTGTGGGCTGGCGATGGGCCGAGCGTCCTCGACCTGATGTCCTGCAGTGCCCACTTGCGCTGTGCAGCGTGATGGAGATGCAGATGATAACCCGGGTATAAAGGGTATTGCCAGCGTTGTGTTATAGAGCCGCGGCCAGCGGTAGTAGGAAGCTTGGAAGCACTCGTACCGGAGCAATACAAATGGTGTATTAGTAATGACACCGGAGTAGAGGTGAGCTGGAGGTAGAAATTTTACAGCATACAGGACCAATGTAATATTATTTTAACAGCAGCACCCTACATTTTTATAGTATACAGGACAAGTGTGCTTTTATTTCAACAACTGCACCCCTGATTTTTTAAGGCATACAAGACAGGGCCAGTGTACATTGATTTTCACTGCACCCTATAATTACTGCAGCATTCAAGGCTAGGCCAGTGTATATTTATTTTACTGCACAAATTAATGTTTACAGCATACAGAGCCAGTGAAATATTATTTTAACAACTGCACCCCTGCATTTTTACAGCATACAAGACAGGGCCAGTGTACATTGATTTTCACTGCATCCTGAAATTATTACAGCATACAGAAAGGGCCAGTGTATACTTATTTTACTGCACCCTAGAATTTTTAAAGCAGACAGGGCCAGTGTAATATTATTTTAACAGCAGCACCCTTATATTTTTACAGCATACAGGACCAGCAGGTTTTTTTTGCTTCTATTTAAACAACTGCACCCCTGAATTTTTACATTATACAAGACAGGGCCAGTGTACATTAATTTTCACTGCACCCTAGAATTATTACAGCATACAATACAGGGCCAGTGTACATTTATTTTACTTCACCTAGAATTTTTTTGTAGCATACAAGACAGGGACAGTGTACATTTATTTTACTGCACCCTAGAATTTTTACATCATACAGGGCCAGTGTCAAATTATTTTTATAGCTGCACCCCTATATTTTTACAGCATACAGGACCAGCAGTTTTTTTTTAACAACTGCACCCCTGAAGTTCTACAGCATACAAGACAGGGCCAGTGTACATTTATTTTACTTCACCCTAGAATTTTTGAAGCATACAAGATAGGGACAGTGTACATTTATTTTACTGTACCCCTGAATTTTTACAGCATACAAGGCCAGTGTCATATTATTTTAACAACAGCAAACCTATATTTTTACAGCATACAGAACCAGTGTGCTTTTATTTTAACAACTGCACCCCTGAATTTTAACAGCATACAAGACAGGGCCAGTGTACATTGAGTTTCTCTGCACCCTGCAATTTATATAGCATACAAGACAGGGCCAATGTACATTTTTTTACTGCACCCTATAAGTTTTGCAGCATACAAGACAGGGCCAGTGTACATTTATATTACTTCACCCTAGAATATTTACAGCATACAGGCCACTGTAATATTATTTTAACAGCAGCACCCCTATATTTTTACAGCGTACAGGACAAGAGTGCTTCTATTTTAACAACCGTATCCCCTGAATATTTACAGCTTACAAGACAGGGACAGTTTACATTGATTTTCACTGCACCCTGTAATTATTACAGCACACAAGACAGGGCCATTGTTCATTTATTTTACAGCACCCTAGAATTTTTGCAGCATACAAGACAGGGCCAGTGTATATTTATTTTACTGCACCCCGGAATTTTCACATCATACAAGGCCAGTGTAAAATTATTTTAACAACTGCACCACTGAATTCTTACAACATACAAGACATTGCCAGTGTACATTGATTTTCACTGCACCATAGAATTATAACAGCATACAAGACAGGGCCAGTGTACTTTTTTTTTACTTCACCTTGAATTTTTGTAGCATACAATACAGGGACAGTGTACATTTATTTTACCTCACCCACAAATGTTTACATCATACAGGGCCAGTATAAAATTATTTTAATAGCAGCACCCCTATATTTTGACAGCATACAGGACCAGTATTTTTTAACAACTGCACCCCTGAATTTTTACAGCATATAAGAGAGGGACAGCGTATATTGATTTTCACTGTACACTTCAATTATTACAGCATACAAGACAGTGTCAGTGTACATTTATTTTACTGCACCCCTGAAATTTAAAGCATACAGGGCCAGTGTAAAATTATTTTAGCATCAGCACACCTATATTTTTACATCATACAGGACCAGTGTGCTTTTATTTTAACAACTGCACCTCTGAATTTTTACAGCATACAATACAGGGCCAGTGTACATTTATTTTACTGCACCCCTGAATTTTCACAGCATACAATACAGGGCCAGTGTACATTTATTTTACTGCACCCCTGAATTTTACAGCTTTCAAAGCCAGTGAAATATTATTTTAACAGCAGCACCCCTATATTTTACAGCATGCAAGACCAATGTGCTTTTATTTTAACAACTGCACCCCTGCATTTTTACAGCATACAAGACAGGGCCAGTTTTCATTGAGTTTCACTGCACCCTGGAATTATTACAGCATACAATACAGGGCCAGTGTACATTTATTTTACCGCACCCCTGAATTTTTACAGCATACAATACAGGGCCAGTGTACATTTATTTTACTGCACCCCTGAATTTTTACAGCTTTCAAAGCCACTGAAATATTATTTTAACAGCAGCACCCCTTTATTTTACAGCATGCAAGACCAATGTGCTTTTATTTTAACAACTGCACCCCTGCATTTTAACAGCATACAAGACAGGGCCAGTTTTCAACTACATAATTAGAACTTTAAAATACCTCCCCTAAGGGATGAAAGTGTGTTGACATAATGACATCATTTGCAATCAAACAGTGGTAACAGCTCAATCATTCTGGAGATAAAAATATCAGGTGTTAGAGAAGAGGAGGAGTCACAGCAAACAGAGAGGGCCAGTGTACATTGAGTTTCACTGCACCCTGGAATTATTACAGCATAATAGACAGGGCCAGTGTACACTTATTTTACTGCACCCTATAAATTTTGCAGCATACAAGACAGGGACAGTGTATATTTATTTTACTGCACCCCTACATTTTGACATTATACAGGGCCAGTGTAAAATTATTTTAACAGCAGCACCCATATATTTGTACAGCATACAGGATCAGTGTGTTTTTATTTGAACAACTGTACCCCTGAATTTTTACAGCACACTATATGGGGCCAGTGTACATTGATTTTCACTGCTCCCTAGAATTATAACAGCATACAAGAAAGGGACAGTGTACATTTATTTTACTGCAACCACAAATTCTTACATCATACAGGGCCACTGTAAAATTATTTTAATAGCAGCACCCACATATTTTTATAGCATACAGGACCAGTGTTTTTTTAACAACTGCACCTCTGAATTTTTACAGCATACAAGACAAGGCCAGTGTACGTTGATTTTCACTGCACCCAATAATTTTTACAGCATAAAGGACCAGTGTAATATTTTTAAACAGCAGCACACCTATATTTTTACATCATACAGGACCAGTGTGCTTTTATTTTAACATCTGCACTCATGAATTTTTACAGCATACAAGACAGGGCCAGTGTATATTTATTTTACTGCACCCCTGAATTTTTACAGCATACAGAGCCAGTGAAATATTATTTAAAAGCAGCACCCCTATATTTTTACAGCATTCAAGACCAGTGTGCTTTTATTTTAACAACTGCCCCCCCCTGCATTTTTACAGCATACAAGACAGAGCCAGTGTACAGTGATTTACACTGCACCCTAGAATTTTTGCAGCATACAAGCAGGTCCAGTGTAAGTTTATTTTACTGCACCCCTGAATTTTGCCATCATACAGGGCCAGTGTAAAATTACTTTAACAGCAGCACCCCTATATTTTTACAGCATACAAGACCAGTGTGCTTTTATTTTAACAACTGCACCCCTGAATTTTTACAGCATACAAGAGAGGACGAGTGTACATTGATTTTCACTGCACCCTAGAATTATTACAGCTTAAAAGACAAAGCCAGTGTACATTTGTTTTACTGCACCCTTGCAATTTTACAGTATACAAACAGGGCCAGTGTTACTTTATTTAATGGAATCCCCGAATTTTTACAGCATACAGGCAAGTTTAATATTATTTTAACTGCAGCATCCCTATACTTTTACAGCATACAGGACCAGTGTGCTTTTATTTCAACAACTGCACCCCTGAATTTTTACAGCATACAAGACAGCGCCAGTGTACAGTGATTTTCACTGCACCCTAGATTTTTGACAGCATACAAGACAGGGCCAGTTTACATTTATTTTACTGCACACTAGAATTTTTACAGCATACAAGGCCAGTGTAATATTATTTTAACAGCAGCAACCCTATATTTTTACAACAGCAACCCTATATTTTTACAGTGACAGCCAGGACAGCAACATCCATAAACATCTGCAGCACCCCTAACAGCACATGAAAGTTGAACACCAGTGACAGCCAGGACAGCTAGGACAGACAGGACAGCACCCCTAACAGCACAGATACACCACAGTGACTGGAGCAGCACCTTTACAGAGCACACACTGACCCCACCTAATGCCACCACCCACAGAGAGACATAGGTCTGTCACGCTCACTCTCCAAGTCCGGAGTGAAAATGGCGGTGACAAGTGACTTTTTATATGGAATCCAAAACCCGCGAGAATCCCACAGAAGGATGATGATGTTTTGCCTTGTTCTGATTTCCAAGTCTGCTGGGAAGTCTCCAGCTGGACTCGGAATGGGAAGTTCAGTGGAGTTAGGTTCTCTGAGAACTGAACCCGCTCATCTCTAGTCATAACCAATGTGTTGCTTGTGTTGCATGAATGATAATGACTAACCGTACAATTTTATCAAGATTTGGATTGCACCTCAAGTGTGTAAAATTTAATAAACTACAAAAATGCAAAAGCCCTCACTCACTCATTTACTCACTCACTCACTTTCTCACTGGCTGACTCATCACTAATTCTATTACATCCTGATATGTTAGGTAGATTAAATTTTACACAGGTGTTCTACAGGTGGGAAGTAGGACAACTACATAATTAGAACATTAAAATACCTCCCCTAAGGGTTGAAAGTGTGTTGACATAATGACATCATTTGCAATCAAACAGTGGTAACAGCTCAATCATTCTGGAGATAAAAATATCAGGCGTTAGAGAAGAGGAGGAGTCACAGCAAACAGAGAGGGCCAGTGTACATTGAGTTTCACTGCACCCTGCAATTATTACAGCATACAAGACAGGGCCAGTGTACAATTATTTGACTGCACCCCTGAAAATTTACAGCATACAGGGCCAGTGTAATATTATTTTAAAAGCAGCACCCCTATATTTTTACAGTATACAGAACCAGTGTGCTTTTATTTCAACAATTGCACCCCTGAATTTTAACAACATACAAGACAGGGCTAGTGTATATTGATTTTCACTGCACCCTAGAATTATTACAGCATACAATACAGGGCCAGTGTACACTTATTTTACTGCACCCCTGAATTTTTACAGCATACAGGGCCAGTGTAATATTATTTTAAAAACAGCACCCCTATATTTTTACAGCATACAGTACCAGTGTGCTTTTATTTTAACAACTGCCCCCCCCCCCTGCATTTTTACAGCATACAAGACAGGGCCAGTGTACAGTGATTTACACTGCACCCTAGAATTTTTGCAGCATACAAGCAGGTCCAGTGTATGTTTATTTTACTGCACCCCTGAATTTTGCCATCATACAGGGCCAGTGTAAAATTACTTTAACAGCAGCACCCCTATATTTTTACTGCATACAAGACCAGTGGGCTTTTATTTTAACAACTGCACACCTGAATTTTTACAGCATACAAGAGAGGGCGAGTGTACATTGATTTTCACTGCACCCTAGAATTATTACAGCTTAAAAGACAAAGCAGTGTACATTTATTTTACTGCACCCTTGAAATTTTACAGTATACAAACAGGGCCAGTGTTACTTTATTTAATGGAATCCCCGAATTTTTACAGCATACAGGCAAGTTTAATATTATTTTACCTGCAGCATACCTATACTTTTACAGCATACAGGACCAGTGTGCTTTTATTTCAACAACTGCACCCCTGAATTTTTACAGCATACAAGACAGCGCCAGTGTACAGTGATTTTCACTGCACCCTAGATTTTTTACAGCATACAAGACAGGGCCAGTTTACATTTATTTTACTGCACACTAGAATTTTTACAGCATACAAGGCCAGTGTAATATTATTTTAACAGCAGCAACCCTATATTTTTACAGCAGCAACCCTATATTTTTACAGTGGCAGCCAGGACAGCAACATCCATAAACATCTGCAGCACCCCTAACAGCACATGAAAGTTGAACACCAGTGACAGCCAGGACAGCTAGGACAGACAGGACAGCACCCCTAACAGCACAGATACACCACAGTGACTGCAGCAGCACCTTTACAGAGCACACACTGACCCCACCAAATGCCACCACCCACAGAGAGACATAGGTTTGTCACGCTCACTCTCCAAGTCCGGAGTGAAAATGGCGGTGACAAGTGACTTTTTATATGGAATCCAAAACCCGCGAGAATCCCACAGAAGGATGATGATGTTTTGCCTTGTTCTGATTTCCAAGTCTGCTGGGAAGTCTCCAACTGGACTTGGAATGGGAAGTTCAGTGGAGTTAGGTTCTCTGAGAACTGAACCCGCTCATCTCTAGTCATAACCAATGTGTTGCTTGCGTTGCATGAATGATAATGACTAACCGTACAATTTTATCAAGATTTGGATTGCACCTCAAGTGTGTAAAATTTAATAAACTACAAAAATGCAAAAGCCCTCACTCACTCATTTACTCACTCACTCACTTTCTCACTGGCTGACTCATCACTAATTCTATTACATCCTGATATGTTAGGTAGATGAAATTTTACACAGGTGTTCTACAGGTGGGAAGTAGGAAAACTACATAATTAGAACTTTAAAATACCTCCCCTAAGGGATGAAAGTGTGTTGACATAATGACATCATTTGCAATCAAACAGTGGTAACAGCTCAATCATTCTGGAGATAAAAATATCAGGTGTTAGAGAAGAGGAGGAGTCACAGCAAACAGAGAGGGCCAGTGTACATTGAGTTTCACTGCACCCTGCAATTATTACAGCATACAAGACAGGGCCAGTGTACACTTATTTGACTGCACCCCTGAATATTTACAGCATACAGGGCCAGTGTAATATTATTTTAAAAGCAGCACCCCTATATTTTTACAGTATACAGAACCAGTGTGCTTTTATTTCAACAATTGCACCCCTGAATTTTAACAACATACAAGACAGGGCTAGTGTACATTGATTTTCACTGCACCCTAGAATTATTACAGCATACAATACAGGGCCAGTGTACACTTATTTTACTGCACCCCTGAATTTTTACAGCATACAGGGCCAGTGTAATATTATTATAAAAACAGCACCCCTATATTTTTACAGCATACAGTACCAGTGTGCTTTTATTTCAACTACTGCACCCCTGAATTTTTAAAGCATACAAGACAGCGCCAGTGTACAGTGATTTTCACTGCACCCAATAATTTTTACAGCATACAGGACCAGTGTAATATTTTTAAACAGCAGCAGACCTATATTTTTACATCATACAGGACCAGTGTGCTTTTATTTTAACATCTGCACTCATGAATTTTTACAGCATACAAGACAGGGCCAGTGTATATTTATTTTACTGCACCCCTGAATTTTTACAGCATACAGAGCCAGTGAAATATTATTTAAAAGCAGCACCCCTATATTTTTACAGCATTCAAGACCAGTGTGCTTTTATTTTAACAACTGCCCCCCCACCTGCATTTTTACAGCATACAAGACAGGGCCAGTGTACAGTGATTTACACTGCACCCTAGAATTTTTGCAGCAGACAAGCAGGTCCAGTGTAAGTTTATTTTACTGCACCCCTGAATTTTGCCATCATACAGGGCCAGTGTAAAATTACTTTAACAGCAGCACCCCTATATTTTTACAGCATACAAGACCAGTGTGCTTTTATTTTAACAACTGCACCCCTGAATTTTTACAGCATACAAGAGAGGGCGAGTGTACATTGATTTTCACTGCACCCTAGAATTATTACAGCTTAAAAGACAAAGCCAATGTACATTTATTTTACTGCACCCTTGAAATTTTACAGTATACAAACAGGGCCAGTGTTACTTTATTTAATGGAATCCACAAATTTTTACAGCATACAGGCAAGTTTAATATTATTTTAACTGCAGCATCCCTATACTTTTACAGCATACAGGACCAGTGTGCTTTTATTTCAACAACTGCACCCCTGAATTTTTACAGCATACAAGACAGCGCCAGTGTACAGTGATTTTCACTGCACCCTAGATTTTTTACAGCATACAAGACAGGGCCAGTTTACATTTATTTTACTGCACACTAGAATTTTTACAGCATACAAGGCCAGTGTAATATTATTTTAACAGCAGTAACCCTATATTTTTACAGCAGCAACCCTATATATTTGCAGTGACAGCCAGGACAGCAACATCCATAAACATCTGCAGCACCCCTAACAGCACATGAAAGTTGAACACCAGTGACAGCCAGGACAGCTAGGACAGACAGGACAGCACCCCTAACAGCACAGATACACCACAGTGACTGGAGCAGCACCTTTACAGAGCACACACTGACCCCACCTAATGCCACCACCCACAGAGAGACATAGGTCTGTCACGCTCACCCTCCAAGTCCGGAGTGAAAATGGCGGTAACAAGTGACTTTTTATATGGAATCCAATACCCGCTGAATCCTACAGAAGGATGATGATGTTTTGCCTTGTTCTGATTTCCAAGTCTGCTGGGAAGTCTCCAGCTGGACTCGGAATGGGAAGTTTAGTGGAGTTAGGTTCTCTGAGAACTGAACCCGCTCATCTCTAGTCATAACCAATGTGTTGCTTGCGTTGCATGAATGATAATGACTAACTGTACAATTTTATCAAGATTTGGATTGCACCTCAAGTGTGTAAAATTTAATAAACTACAAAAATGCAAAAGCCCTCACTCACTCATTTACTCACTCACTCACTTTCTCACTGGCTGACTCATCACTAATTCTATTACATCCTGATATGTTAGGTAGATTAAATTTTACACAGGTGTTCTACAGGTGGGAAGTAGGAAAACTACATAATTAGAACTTTAAAATACCTCCCCTAAGGGATGAAAGTGTGTTGACATAATGACATCATTTGCAATCAAACAGTGGTAACAGCTCAATCATTCTGGAGATAAAAATATCAGGTGTTAGAGAAGAGGAGGAGTCACAGCAAACAGAGAGGGCCAGTGTACATTGAGTTTCACTGCACCCTGCAATTATTACAGCATACAAGACAGGGCCAGTGTACACTTATTTGACTGCACCCCTGAATTTTTACAGCATACAGGGCCAGTGTAATATTATTTTAAAAGCAGCACCCCTATATTTTTACAGCATACAGAACTAGTGTGCTTTTATTTCAACAACTGCACCCCTGAATTTTAACAACATACAAGACAGGGCTAGTGTACATTGATTTTCACTGCACCCTAGAATTATTACAGCATACAATACAGGGCCAGTGTACACTTATTTTACTGCACCCCTGAATTTTTACAGCATACAGGGCCAGTGTAATATTATTTTAAAAACAGCACCCCTATATTTTTACAGCATACAGTACCAGTGTGCTTTTATTTCAACTACTGCACCCTTGAATTTTTACAGCATACAAGACAGCGCCAGTGTACAGTGATTTTCACTGCACCCAAGAATTTTTACAGCATAAAGGACCAGTGTAATATTTTTAAACAGCAGCAGACCTATATTTTTACATCATACAGGACCAGTGTGCTTTTATTTTAACATCTGCACTCATGAATTTTTACAGCATACAAGACAGGGCCAGTGTATATTTATTTTACTGCACCCCTGAATTTTTACAGCATACAGAGCCAGTGAAATATTATTTTAAAGCAGCACCCCTATATTTTTACAGCATTCAAGACCAGTGTGCTTTTATTTTAACAACTGCCCCCCCCCCCCCCCTGCATTTTTGCAGCATACAAGACAGGGCCAGTGTACAGTGATTTACACTGCACCCTAGAATTTTTGCAGCATACAAGCAGGTCCAGTGTAAGTTTATTTTACTGCACCCTTGAATTTTGCCATCATACAGGGCCAGTGTAAAATTATTTTAACAGCAGCACCCCTATATTTTTACAGCATACAAGACCAGTGTGCTTTTATTTTAACAACTGCACCCCTGAATTTTTACAGCATACAAGAGAGGGCGAGTGTACATTGATTTTCACTGCACCCTAGAATTATTACAGCTTAAAAGACAAAGCCAGTGTACATTTATTTTACTGCACCCTTGAAATTTTACAGTATACAAACAGGGCCAGTGTTACTTTATTTAATAGAATCCCCGAATTTTTACAGCATACAGGCAAGTTTAATATTATTTTAACTGCAGCATCCCTATACTTTTACAGCATACAGGACCAGTGTGCTTTTATTTCAACAACTGCACCCCTGAATTTTTACAGCATACAAGACAGCGCCAGTGTACAGTGATTTTCACTGCACCCTAGATTTTTTACAGCATACAAGACAGGGCCAGTTTACATTTATTTTACTGCACACTAGAATTTTTACAGCATACAAGGCCAGTGTAATATTATTTTAACAGCAGTAACCCTATATTTTTACAGCAGCAACCCTATATATTTGCAGTGACAGCCAGGACAGCAACATCCATAAACATCTGCAGCACCCCTAACAGCACATGAAAGTTGAACACCAGTGACAGCCAGGACAGCTAGGACAGACAGGACAGCACCCCTAACAGCACAGATACACCACAGTGACTGGAGCAGCACCTTTACAGAGCACACACTGACCCCACCTAATGCCACCACCCACAGAGAGACATAGGTCTGTCACGCTCACTCTCCAAGTCCGGAGTGAAAATGGCGGTGACAAGTGACTTTTTATATGGAATCCAAAACCCGCAAGAATCCCACAGAAGGATGATGATGTTTTGCCTTGTTCTGATTTCCAAGTCTGCTGGGAAGTCTCCAGCTGGACTCGGAATGGGAAGTTTAGTGGAGTTAGGTTCTCTGAGAACTGAACCCGCTCATCTCTAGTCATAACCAATGTGTTGCTTGCGTTGCATGAATGATAATGACTAACTGTACAATTTTATCAAGATTTGGATTGCACCTCAAGTGTGTAAAATTTAATAAACTACAAAAATGCAAAAGCCCTCACTCACTCATTTACTCACTCACTCACTTTCTCACTGGCTGACTCATCACTAATTCTATTACATCCTGATATGTTAGGTAGATTAAATTTTACACAGGTGTTCTACAGGTGGGAAGTAGGAAAACTACATAATTAGAACTTTAAAATACCTCCCCTAAGGGATGAAAGTGTGTTGACATAATGACATCATTTGCAATCAAACAGTGGTAACAGCTCAATCATTCTGGAGATAAAAATATCAGGTGTTAGAGAAGAGGAGGAGTCACAGCAAACAGAGAGGGCCAGTGTACATTGAGTTTCACTGCACCCTGCAATTATTACAGCATACAAGACAGGGCCAGTGTACACTTATTTGACTGCACCCCTGAATTTTTACAGCATACAGGGCCAGTGTAATATTATTTTAAAAGCAGCACCCCTATATTTTTACAGCATACAGAACCAGTGTGCTTTTATTTCAACAACTGCACCCCTGAATTTTAACAACATACAAGACAGGGCTAGTGTACATTGATTTTCACTGCACCCTAGAATTATTACAGCATACAATACAGGGCCAGTGTACACTTATTTTACTGCACCCCTGAATTTTTACAGCATACAGGGCCAGTGTAATATTATTTTAAAAACAGCACCCCTATATTTTTACAGCATACAGTACCAGTGTGCTTTTATTTCAACTACTGCACCCCTGAATTTTTACAGCATACAAGACAGCGCCAGTGTACAGTGATTTTCACTGCACCCAAGAATTTTTACAGCATAAAGGACCAGTGTAATATTTTTAAACAGCAGCAGACCTATATTTTTACATCATACAGGACCAGTGTGCTTTTATTTTAACATCTGCACTCATGAATTTTTACAGCATACAAGACAGGGGCAGTGTATATTTATTTTACTGCACCCCTGAATTTTTACAGCATACAGAGCCAGTGAAATATTATTTTAAAGCAGCACCCCTATATTTTTACAGCATTCAAGACCAGTGTGCTTTTATTTTAACAACTGCCCCCCCCCCCCCCTGCATTTTTGCAGCATACAAGACAGGGCCAGTTTACAGTGATTTACACTGCACCCTAGAATTTTTGCAGCATACAAGCAGGTCCAGTGTAAGTTTATTTTACTGCACCCCTGAATTTTGCCATCATACAGGGCCAGTGTAAAATTACTTTAACAGCAGCACCCCTATATTTTTACAGCATACAAGACCAGTGTGCTTTTATTTTAACAACTGCACCCCTGAATTTTTACAGCATACAAGAGAGGGCGAGTGTACATTGATTTTCACTGCACCCTAGAATTATTACAGCTTAAAAGACAAAGCCAGTGTACATTTATTTTACTGCACCCTTGAAATTTTACAGTATACAAACAGGGCCAGTGTTACTTTATTTAATGGAATCCCCAAATTTTTACAGCATACAGGCAAGTTTAATATTATTTTAACTGCAGCATCCCTATACTTTTACAGCATACAGGACCAGTGTGCTTTTATTTCAACAACTGCACCCCTGAATTTTTACAGCAACAAGACAGCGCCAGTGTACAGTGATTTTCACTGCACCCTAGATTTTTTTACAGCATACAAGACAGGGCCAGTTTACATTTATTTTACTGCACACTAGAATTTTTACAGCATACGAGGCCAGTGTAATATTATTTTAACAGCAGCAACCCTATATTTTTACAGCAGCAACCCTATATATTTGCAGTGACAGCCAGGACAGCAACATCCATAAACATCTGCAGCACCCCTAACAGCACATGAAAGTTGAACACGAGTGACAGACAGGACAGCTAGGACAGACAGGACAGCACCCCTAACAGCACAGATACACCACAGTGACTGGAGCAGCACCTTTACAGAGCACACACTGACCCCACCTAATGCCACCACCCACAGAGAGACATAGGTCTGTCACGCTCACCCTCCAAGTCCGGAGTGAAAATGGCGGTAACAAGTGACTTTTTATATGGAATCCAATACCCGCTGAATCCCACAGAAGGATGATGATGTTTTGCCTTGTTCTGATTTCCAAGTATGCTGGGAAGTCTCCAGCTGGACTCGGAATGGGAAGTTTAGTGGAGTTTGGTTCTCTGAGAACTGAACCCGCTCATCTCTAGTCATAACCAATGTGTTGCTTGCGTTGCATGAATGATAATGACTAACTGTACAATTTTATCAAGATTTTGGATTGCACCTCAAGTGTGTAAAATTTAATAAACTACAAAAATGCAAAAGCCCTCACTCACTCACTCACTCATTTACTCACTCACTCACTTTCTCACTGGCTGACTCATCACTAATTCTATTACATCCTGATATGTTAGGTAGATTACATTTTACACAGGTGTTCTACAGGTGGGAAGTAGGAAAACTACATAATTAGAACTTTAAAATACCTCCCCTAAGGGATGAAAGTGTGTTGACATAATGACATCATTTGCAATCAAACAGTGGTAACAGCTCAATCATTCTGGAGATAAAAATATCAGGTGTTAGAGAAGAGGAGGAGTCACAGCAAACAGAGAGGGCCAGTGTACATTGAGTTTCACTGCACCCTGCAATTATTACAGCATACAAGACAGGGCCAGTGTACACTTATTTGACTGCACCCCTGAATTTTTACAGCATACAGGGCCAGTGTAATATTATTTTAAAAGCAGCACCCACCCCTATATTTTACAGCATACAGAACCAGTGTGCTTTTATTTCAACAACTGCACCCCTGAATTTTAACAACATACAAGACAGGGCTAGTGTACATTGATTTTCACTGCACCCTAGAATTATTACAGCATACAATACAGGGCCAGTGTACACTTATTTTACTGCACCCCTGAATTTTTACAGCATACAGGGCCAGTGTAATATTATTTTAAAAACAGCACCCCTATATTTTTACAGCATACAGTACCAGTGTGCTTTTATTTCAACTACTGCACCCCTGAATTTTTACAGCATACAAGACAGCGCCAGTGTACAGTGATTTTCACTGCACCCAAGAATTTTTACAGCATAAAGGACCAGTGTAATATTTTTAAACAGCAGCAGACCTATATTTTTACATCATACAGGACCAGTGTGCTTTTATTTTAACATCTGCACTCATGAATTTTTACAGCATACAAGACAGGGCCAGTGTATATTTATTTTACTGCACCCCTGAATTTTTACAGCATACAGAGCCAGTGAAATATTATTTAAAAGCAGCACCCCTATATTTTTACAGCATTCAAGACCAGTGTGCTTTTATTTTAACAACTGCCCCCCCCCCCTGCATTTTTGCAGCATACAAGACAGGGCCAGTGTACAGTGATTTACACTGCACCCTAGAATTTTTGCAGCATACAAGCAGGTCCAGTGTAAGTTTATTTTACTGCACCCCTGAATTTTGCCATCATACAGGGCCAGTGTAAAATTACTTTAACAGCAGCACCCCTATATTTTACAGCATACAAGACCAGTGTGCTTTTATTTTAACAACTGCACCCCTGAATTTTTACAGCATACAAGAGAGGGCGAGTGTACATTGATTTTCACTGCACCCTAGAATTATTACAGCTTAAAAGACAAAGCCAGTGTACATTTATTTTACTGCACCCTTGAAATTTTACAGTATACAAACAGGGCCAGTGTTACTTTATTTAATGGAATCCCCGAATTTTTACAGCATACAGGCAAGTTTAATATTATTTTAACTGCAGCATCCCTATACTTTTACAGCATACAGGACCAGTGTGCTTTTATTTCAACAACTGCACCCCTGAATTTTTACAGCAACAAGACAGCGCCAGTGTACAGTGATTTTCACTGCACCCTAGATTTTTTTACAGCATACAAGACAGGGCCAGTTTACATTTATTTTACTGCACACTAGAATTTTTACAGCATACAAGGCCAGTGTAATATTATTTTAACAGCAGCAACCCTATATTTTTACAGCAGCAACCCTATATATTTGCAGTGACAGCCAGGACAGCAACATCCATAAACATCTGCAGCACCCCTAACAGCACATGAAAGTTGAACACGAGTGACAGACAGGACAGCTAGGACAGACAGGACAGCACCCCTAACAGCACAGATACACCACAGTGACTGGAGCAGCACCTTTACAGAGCACACACTGACCCCACCTAATGCCACCACCCACAGAGAGACATAGGTCTGTCACGCTCACCCTCCAAGTCCGGAGTGAAAATGGCGGTAACAAGTGACTTTTTATATGGAATCCAATACCCGCTGAATCCTACAGAAGGATGATGATGTTTTGCCTTGTTCTGATTTCCAAGTCTGCTGGGAAGTCTCCAGCTGGACTCGGAATGGGAAGTTTAGTGGAGTTAGGTTCTCTGAGAACTGAACCCGCTCATCTCTAGTCATAACCAATGTGTTGCTTGCGTTGCATGAATGATAATGACTAACTGTACAATTTTATCAAGATTTGGATTGCACCTCAAGTGTGTAAAATTTAATAAACTACAAAAATGCAAAAGCCCTCACTCACTCATTTACTCACTCACTCACTTTCTCACTGGCTGACTCATCACTAATTCTATTACATCCTGATATGTTAGGTAGATTAAATTTTACACAGGTGTTCTACAGGTGGGAAGTAGGAAAACTACATAATTAGAACTTTAAAATACCTCCCCTAAGGGATGAAAGTGTGTTGACATAATGACATCATTTGCAATCAAACAGTAGTAACAGCTCAATCATTCTGGAGATAAAAATATCAGGTGTTAGAGAAGAGGAGGAGTCACAGCAAACAGAGAGGGCCAGTGTACATTGAGTTTCACTGCACCCTGCAATTATTACAGCATACAAGACAGGGCCAGTGTACACTTATTTGACTGCACCCCTGAATTTTTACAGCATACAGGGCCAGTGTAATATTATTTTAAAAACAGCACCCCTATATTTTTACAGCATACAGTACCAGTGTGCTTTTATTTCAACTACTGCACCCCTGAATTTTTACAGCATACAAGACAGCGCCAGTGTACAGTGATTTTCACTGCACCCTAGAATTTTGACAGCATACAAGACAGGGCCAGTTTACATTTATTTTACTGCACACTAGAATGTTTACAGCATACAAGGCCAGTGTAATATTATTTTAACAGCAGCAACCCTATATTTTTACAGCATTCAGCAGGACAGTGAAACTGCCCCCTGTGAAACAAAGTGACAGCCAGGACAGCAACATCCATAAACATCTGCAGCACCCTAACAGCACATGAAAGCTGAACACCAGTGACAGCCAGGACAGCTAGGACAGACAGGACAGCACCCCTAACAGCACAGGTACACCACAGTGACTGGAGCAGCACCTTTACAGAGCACACACTGACCCCACCCAATGCCACCACCCACAGAGATACATAGGTCTGTCTCACTCACTCTCCAAGTCTGGAGTGAAAATGTCGGTGACAAGTGACTTTTTATATGGAATCCAAAACCCGCGAGTATCCCACAGAAGGATGATGATGTTTTGCCTTGTTCTGATTTCCAATTCTGGTGGGAAGTCTCCAGCCGAACTTGGAATGGGAAGTTCAGTGGAGTTAGGTTCTCTGAGAACTGAACCCGCTCATCTCTAGTCATAACCAATGTGTGGCTTGCATTGCATGAATGATAATGCCTAACCGTACAATTTTATCAAGATTTGGTTTGCACCTCAAGTGTGTAAAATTTAATAAACTACAAAAATGCAAAAGCCCTCACTCACTCATTTACTCACTCACTCACTCACTCACTCACTCACTTTCTCACTGGTTGACTCATCACTAAGTCTCTTACATCCTGATATGTTAGGTAGATGAAATTTTACACAGGTGTACTACAGGCGGGAAATAGGAAAACTACATAATTAGAACTTTAAATACCTCCCCTAAGGGATGAAAGTGTGTTGACATAATGACATGATTTGCAATCAAACAGTGGTAACAGCTCAATCATTCTGGAGATAAATATATCAGGTGTTAGAAAAGAGGAGGAGTCACAGCAAACAGAGAAGGCCAGTGTACATTGAGTTTCACTGCACCCTGCAATTATTATAGCATACAAGACAGGGCCAGTGTACACTTATTTGACTGCACCCCTGAATTTTTACAGCATACAGGGCCAGTGTAATATTATTTTAAAAGCAGCACCCCTATATTGTTACAGTATACAGAACCAGTGTGCTTTTACTTCAACAACTGCACCCCTGAATTTTTACAGCATACAAGACAGGGCTAGTGTACATTGATTTTCACTGCACCCTAGAATTTTCACAGCATACAAGACAGGGCCAGTGTACACTTATTTTACTGCACCCTTGAATTTTAACAGCATACAAGGCCAGTGTAATATTATTTTAACAGCAGCACTTTATTCAGACAAAATTCTAGTTTAAACGTAAGTATGAATGGAAATGCTCTGCCTCACCTGCCTCACCCCACAGCACGTCACTGCAGCTAGGATAGCAACATCCATGTACATCTGCTTCACCCATAACAGCACATCAAAGTTAAACACAAGTGACAGCCAGGACAGCACCCCTAACAGCACAGGTACACCACAGTGACTGTAGCAGCACCCCTACAGAGCACACACTGACCCCACCCGACGCCACCACCCACAAAGAGACATAGGTTTGTCTCCCTCACTCTCCAAGTCCGGAGTGAAAATGGCAGTGATGAGCAACTTTTTATATGGAATCCAAAACCCACGAGAATCTGATAGCAAGATGATGATTTTTCACCTCGTTCTGGTTTCCGAGTCTGGTGGGAAGTCTCGAGCCAGACTCAGAACCGGGCTCGGAATGGGATGTTCACGGGGGTTAGGTTCTCTGAGAACCGAACCCGCTCATCTGTAGTCATAACCAACGTGTGGGTTGCGTTGCATGAACGATAATGCTCAACCGGACACTTGTATCAAGATTTGGATTGCACCTCAAGTGTGTAAAATTTAATAAACTACAAAAATGCAAAAGCCCTCACTCAACCACTCATTTACTCACTCACTTTCTCACTGGCTGACTCATCACTAATTCTATTACATCCTGATATGTTAGGTAGATGAAATTTTACAAAGGTATTCTACAGGTGGAAAATAGGAAATCTACATAATTAGAACTTTAAAATACCTCCCCTAAGGGATGAAAGGGTGTTGACATAATGGCATCATTTGCAGTCAAATAGTGGTAACAGCTCAATCATTCTGGAGATAAATATATCAGGTGCTAGAAAAGGGGAGGGGTCACAGCAAACAGAGAGGGGGGTCCCCCCCCAGTATCCCCTGAGCATATGACATCATTACTGATGAGTGCCTTGCCCAAACGGACAATCGGATCAAAATTTGGATTGCACCTCCAGTGTGTAAAATTTAATAAACTGCAAAAATGCGTAAGCCCTCACTCACTCACTCACTCACTCACTCACTCACTCACTGACTCATCACTAATTCTCTTCACGATATATTAGGAAGATGAAATTTAACATAGGTATTCTGTAGGTGGGAAATAGGAAAACTATGCTATTAGAATTTTAATAGACCTCCCTTAAGGGGATGAAAAGGGGGTTGACATAATGACATCATTACCGATACTTGGCTTGCATTGCGGGAAAAATAACGCCCAAACGGACAATCAGATCAAAATTTGTATTTGCACCTCCAGTGTGTAGAATTTTTTTTTTGTATAATCTGTTTTTATTGAAGAAAAGTACATACAAATGCACAATGTAATAGCACATGACAGAAGAAAATTTTTGCTGGACACAATAAGTAGAAAACATGCAATCTAATTGAGCTTACTATGTGGTAGCAAAATTTTTCTAATCGAATGCTTAATAAAAGTATGACATCATCTATTAAACTACAAAAAATACGAAAGGCCTCACTCACTCACTCACTCACTCACTCACTCATCACTATTTCTCATAGTTCCCGATATGTTAGGTACATTAGATGAAATTTAACATAGGTTTTATGCAGGTAGCAGATAGGGAAACTACGTGATTAGAATTTTAATAAAACTCCCCTAAGGGCCCCCTGATGACAAGAGTGTTGACATAATGACATCATTACCGATGAGTGCCTTGCATTGCGGGAATGATAATGCCCAAATGGACAATTGGATTAAAATTTGGATTGCACCTGCAGTGTGTAAAATTGAATAAACTACAAAAATGCGAAAGCCCTCACTCACTCACTCACTCACTCACTCACTCACTCACTCACTCACTCATTCATCCATTCATTCATTCATTCATTCATTCATTCATTCATTCACTGACTCATCACTAATTCTCTTACTTCAGAGGGATGATCTGATGTTTCTGATGTTAGAAAAATTATTATTTTTATAAATATTAATTATACAGTGATATATATATACACAAATCAAATATTGAAACAACTTCCTGCATTGATCAGTCCATTGCCTAGCATTTTGCTGAGTTCAGTCACAGTATCTCTACTTTCAAGCATATGCTGATCAATCAGGTCCCAGACTACAACAGGGGTGGTGACTGCCATAAAAAACTGTTCCGACTAGAATCCAAGTGGATCCATTTATTAGATTTTTGATAATAAGTACTGCTTCTGTTTAGGAGCAGTTGTTACTAGAAATTCCTATGTGCTTTTAATAAGTTTAAGTTCCTGTGACATATCTGTGTGCTGCAGTTTAGGTTATTATTTGCATATGTATTTCTGTGATACATATGGACACTATGTTTATTATAATTTTTTGGTGTGGTAAGGGATATATGTATCATTCTCCCCTGGCTGGTGTTGGCTTGCTGGGGCAATGGTCAGGACAGCTGGCAGAGGCGGAAGCCAGCAGCAGCGGTAATTCCGAACTTACAGTGAGGCTGCCAAGGTACCCGCAGCTGCCCGGCGAGTGCAGAGGACAACTACAGTATTTCAGGTCCGTTTTGTTATGTCATTACTTGTTATGTGTACTGCCTGATGACGGGCTAATAAAGGCCCAAAGCATTGCTAACATGGTGTGTTAGTTGCTTCGTTGCGGAAATTTGTTTTGACCACTAAGTGCCGATATTCAATTTGCATATTACTGCTTCTGGCACCGTGGCAGCTGCAAGATTGAATGGAGTGCCGGCTATTCGTATATAGGGAATCATTCCAAGTTGATCGTAGCTGTGCTAAATTTAGCACAGCTATGATCATTCACATTGACATGCGGGGGGACGCCCAGCACAGGGCTAGTCTGCCCCGCATGTCAGTGCCGGTCCCCTGCAGAAGTGCAAAGGCATTGCACAGCGGCAAGGCCTTTGCAATTCAAGAGTTGCTCCCGACCAGCGCAGCAAGTTCATGCTGGTTGGGAGCTGCTCGTCGCTCCCCGGCCTGCAGCGGCTGCGTGTGACTTCACGCAGCCGCCGCGGACCCCCCCCCCCCAATGGTCCGGCCATGCCTGCGTTGGCCGGACCGCACCCCCTAAACAAGCCGTCGTCCAGCCCGCTCCCGCCCAGCGTCTGCCTCTGCTTTAGAGGCGATCACTAGGCAATGATGGCTGCCATGCGCCGGCGCACTGTGGCGCCGGTGCATGCGCACTTCCGACCCGATTACTGTGCTGTGAGAAACTGCAGCGAATAATCGGATCGGAATTACCCCCATAGCATGGTACTAAATCCTTAGAATGTGACTGATGTCAAATTTATAAGCTCACTATCTTTGTATATGTTTTTAATACATTACCTTCATTGTTCACACACTATAGTTAATGGTTGTTATCTAATTAATATGTCTAATCACTCATTTTCACTCACTATCAGAGTTTTCTTGAAAAACAACATCTACCAACTAAATCAGTGCAAAATGTATTGGTGGTACCAAAATGTTGGAGGTACCAAAATGTACCAGTGCAAAACTGGTTTGATGGATAATTCTCATATATGTCCCTTGATGCCTTTATCTCCTTTTTCTCTTCTTTATATAAGGTCTTCCATTAGAGTATCAATAATGACAATGAAAATAGTTCCATTACTATACCATATTAGGTGTTATCTAATTAGCATGCATAAATATCCACCTTTTTTATCACCTTTTATCACAAAACAATGTCTCCCTACTAAACCAGTGTACAACTTATATGTGGTTTATAGTTCTCATATACGTCCCATTATTTGTTTTATACCAGCACTATTTGTAGTGCACTTACAAGGTTAATATAAGAAAGGTCCCACTATTATATTAGTATTATGAATTGAGTTAGCCAGTGCTGCAAAGAATTTCTGAGATCAATACTAAAAGTTTTTATTCTCTATGAGCTGCTCTGGTATCTGGGAATACTCTTCAATAGAATCTATGATTGCGGGTCTCCAGAAAGATGGCCGCCGCTACTATTGCTCACTACAGATACATGTGACTAATGGAATGATGCCGCATCCTGCCGCGACCGGAAGTGGGGCACGAATTGGGACCAGAAACAGCCGGAAGTGGTACAAGCTAAGCATATATTGACATCCATTTACCGGAAGTGGGGCAAGAGGCGCATGCACACTACCGCGCTAAAGACACAGGAACTGTGGTGGAAGTGACGCCGGCCACTGTCCCGAACTCTGACTATTTCTGAGGTTTTAATGCTCATTTTCTTATGCATTCAAGTTCTTAGGGTTATGTACCCATTTCACTATAAACCAGATTCATAATTTTATTAATATTTGTATAGGAAACTGTTATGTAATTACAGCAGGATATGATGTCACAATTGCTGATTCCTAATTACACTTGCTATATATATGTATATATGAGATCTGCTCAGTAGTCCCTCACCCCTTGATGAAGTCAGACAGATGAAACGCGTTGGGTGTACCTCATGTGACTCTCCATACTAAGATAAGCAGCATTCTCTCATCCTATATTTATTTATTTATGTATTTATTTTTATTTATTTTTGTTTTTATTTATGTTTTAAGTGTATGGTTCTAGCCCTTTCTTAATATCCAGTGTTGTGTATTCCTTATCCTCTATTTTTACTCCATCTCATTTTTTAATTGTATTCCTTATTGGAAATAAATTAACTGTTAAAATATTTGATCCCATCACTACATATCCTGCCATTTCTTCATATATATTTATATTTATTCAGACACTGTCGGTCACTGATACCCCTATCCCCCCACGCCTATTTTAACTTAAAAGGCATCTTACCATGCCAAATATTTAGGGGCTAGCTGACACTATATGAATAAGGGAGTGTCTGTATAGTGTTAATACTAACAATTTACCTACATTTAGTCACACTCACCTGTGGCGCCATGCTTTATATATATATATATATATATATATATATATTTATTTATTAGAAAAAGGATAAGTTATTTGAGCGAACACTGGTGTCATATAAATATAGGAAGAACCGATATGTTTTATAAATAATATATACAAAGTTTTAACTCACAAAATATGAGGCACTAAAATTACACAGAGCTAGAAAAAGAATTTCATACAAAATGACATCTCAAAAACTAGATAAAAAAGTGCATCAATGATAAAAAGAGGTGCAAAAATTGCTTAACTTGAGAAGATGGGTTAGATCAGGTAGCATCCAATGCATTTTGTCTGACTGGACTTCATAAAGGGGTGACCCCCTGATGAAGTCCAGTCAGACGAAATGCGTTGGATGGTACCGAATCTAATATCATTGATGCACTTTTTTTTCATCATTGATGCATTTTTTTATCTTGTTGTTTTTTAGATGTCATTTTCTCATATGTATGACATTTTAGGCATTATTTCTAGCTCTGTGTAATTGTAATGCCACATATTTTGTGAATTAAAACTTTGTATATATTTTTTATAAAATATATTGAGTCTTCCTATATTTATATGACACCAGTGGTCGCTCAAATACCTTATCCATATTCTAATCTATTTTGATACTAGCACTGATAGCAGTGCTTATTTTATTTAAGGTATAGCAGACACCCTTCTACACTTAGGGAGTGTGATAAGGAGACAGTGTATATTTAATTGTATTTGGTCCAACTGCTCGAGAGGGGCATGCAAGAGATGCTGTCGGTGGCCAGAAGAATTGCGGGACACTTTCGGCGTACAGGCACCACGTACAGAAGACTGGAGCACCACCAAAAACGCCTGAACCTGCCCTGCCATCATCTGAAGCAAGAAGTGGTAACGAGGTGGAATTCAACCCTCTATATGCTTCAGAGGTTGGAGGAGCAGCAAAAGGCCATTCAAGCCTATACAATTGAGCACGATATAGGAGGTGGAATGTACCTGTCTCAAGCGCAGTGGAGAATGATTTCAACGTTGTGCAAGGTTCTGCAACCTTTTGAACTTGCCACACGTGAAGTCAGTTCAGACACTGCCAGCCTGAGTCAGGTCATTCCCCTCATCAGGCTTTTGCAGAAGAAGCTGGAGGCATTGAAGGAGGAGCTAAAAGGGAGCGATTCCGCTAGGCATGTGGGACTTGTGGATGGAGCCCTTAATTCGCTTAACAAGGATTCGCGGGTGGTCAATCTGTTGAAATCAGAGCACTACATTTTGGCCACCGTGCTCGATCCTAGATTTAAAACCTACCTTGGATCTCTCTTTCCGGCAGACACAAGTCTGCTGGGGTTCAAAGACCTGCTGGTGAGAAAATTGTCAAGTCAAGCGGAACGCGACCTGTCAACATCTCCTCCTTCACATTCTCCCGCAACTGGGGGTGCGAGGAAAAGGCTCAGAATTCTGAGCCCACCCGCTGGCGGTGATGCAGGGCAGTCAGGAGCGACTGCTGATGCTGACATCTGGTCCGGACTGAAGGACCTGACAACGATTACGGACATGTCGTCTACTGTCACTGCATATGATTCTCTCACCATTGAAAGAATGGTGGAGGATTATATGAGTGACCGCATCCAAGTAGGCACGTCAGACAGTCCGTACTTATACTGGCAGGAAAAAGAGGCAATTTGGAGGCCCTTGCACAAACTGGCTTTATTCTACCTAAGTTGCCCTCCCACAAGTGTGTACTCCGAAAGAGTGTTTAGTGCCGCCGCTCACCTTGTCAGCAATCTGCGTACGAGGTTACTTCCAGAAAATGTGGAGAAGATGATGTTCATTAAAATGAATTATAATCAATTCCTCCGTGGAGACATTGACCAGCAGCAATTGCCTCCACAAAGTACACAGGGAGCTGAGATGGTGGATTCCAGTGGGGACGAATTGATAATCTGTGAGGAGCGGGATGTACACGGTGATATATCGGAGGATGATGATGAGGTGGACATCTTGCCTCTGTAGAGCCAGTTTGTGCAAGGAGAGATTAATTGCTTCTTTTTCGGTGGGGGTCAAAACCAACCCGTCATTTCAGTCACAGTCGTGTGGCAGACCCTGTCACTGAAATGATGGGTTGGTTAAAGTGTGCATGTCCTGTTTATACAACATAAGGGTGGGTGGGAGGGCCCAAGGACAATTCCATCTTGCACCTCTTTTTTCTTTCATTTTTATTTGCGTCATGGGCTGTTTGGGGAGTGTTTTTTGGAAGGGCCATCCTGCGTGACACTGCAGTGCCACTCCTAGATGGGCCAGGTGTTTGTGTCGGCCACTAGGGTCGCTTAGCTTACTCACACAGCTACCTCATTGCGCCTCTTTTTTTCTTCTTTGCGTCATGTGCTGTTTGGGGAGTGTTTTTTGGAAGGGCCATCCTGCGTGACACTGCAGTGCCACTCCTAGATGGGCCAGGTGTTTGTGTCGGCCACTAGGGTCGCTTATCTTACTCACACAGCTACCTCATTGCGCCTCTTTTTTTCTTCTTTGCGTCATGTGCTGTTTGGGGAGTGTTTTTTGGAAGGGCCATCCTGCATGACACTGCAGTGCCACTCCTAGATGGGCCAGGTGTTTGTGTCGGCCACTAGGGTCGCTTAGCTTACTCACACAGCTACCTCATTGCGCCTCTTTTTTTCTTCTTTGCGTCATGTGCTGTTTGGGGAGTGTTTTTTGGAAGGGCCATCCTGCGTGACACTGCAGTGCCACTCCTAGATGGGCCAGGTGTTTGTGTCGGCCACTAGGGTCGCTTAGCTTACTCACACAGCTACCTCATTGCGCCTCTTTTTTTCTTATTTGCGTCATGTGCTGTTTGGGTAGTGTTTTTTGGAAGGGCCATCCTGCGTGACACTGCAGTGCCACTCCTAGATGGGCCAGGTGTTTGTGTCGGCCACTAGGGTCGCTTAGCTTAGTCATCCAGCGACCTCGGTGCAAATTTTAGGACTAAAAATAATATTGTGAGGTGTGAGGTATTCAGAATAGACTGAAAATGAGTGGAAATTATGGTTTTTGAGGTTAATAATACTTTGGGATCAAAATGACCCCCAAATTCTATGATTTAAGCTGTTTTTAGGGTTTTTTGAAAAAAACACCCGAATCCAAAACACACCCGAATCCGACAAAAAAAATTCGGTGAGGTTTTGCCAAAACGCGGTCGAACCCAAAACACGGCCGCGGAACCGAACCCAAAACCAAAACACAAAACCCGAAAAATTTCAAGTGCACATCCCTAATATATAATATAAAAATGTATAATAAATGAAACTGGATGGGATAGATGTTAAAGGTCAGTGCAGTCACATGACCTGATTCCGGACTCTATGTCCGGACTCTAGAGTCCGGAATCAGGTCATGTGACTGCACTGACCTTTAACATCTATCCCATCCAGTTTCATTTATTATACATTTTTATATTATATATATATACATTTTTGTGGGTTTGCCTCCTATATATCGCTCTATCTATTTAATAGGACTAGTGATATTGTAAAATCATTGTTTTTACATATACTGTGGATGATTGATTATTTATTGTTACACACCTGTTGGGCATCAGGTGATCAAATAGGGTTTAAATAGATCCCTGAATCAGAGGGAGCTTTACTTCTGATGAAGCTAGGTGACTGTGCCTAGGGAAACGCGTTAAGTGTGAAAAGCTGCCATCGCCACCATC
The DNA here is from genome assembly GCF_028390025.1 of Pseudophryne corroboree. Classification (NCBI taxonomy): domain Eukaryota; kingdom Metazoa; phylum Chordata; class Amphibia; order Anura; family Myobatrachidae; genus Pseudophryne; species Pseudophryne corroboree. The sequence goes on along the minus strand of NC_086444.1, from coordinate 773,446,045 downwards.
ACCAGTGCTCCACATCACAACAGGATCGAGATATGGACTTATGACAATTCATTTTGGAACACCTGCCTTGGAATTGTTCTCTGTGGGACATAACAATTACAGCACCAATTGGAGAGACCCAGCTTGAATACAAGTGATACAGCTTGCTTGCTGTTTTCAAAAGCATTTGGAAGCCTCCGTCCTCACGGGTAATACCAGCTGTATTTCATTTCTCTTCCCCAGGGAACTTTTGTCCAGTGTTCTAGTCCGGGATCCTCAGTGGACACTCATTAGCAGCATATTTGAATTTTTTCTCAGCTCCATATATGCCCTTCAACTTCATATGTATGTGTGAATTTTATATTTTATTCATGTTTTTATTCACTAATTAGTGTCTAGCTAATAAATACAAGTTTTTTCAATCATCCATAGTTGTTTTAATTATTGGAAAGACAGCCAGCGCCGGCTTAAGTGCCTTTTGTTGTAAAAACTTTTTATTGGGACTGACAATCCCTTGCTGGCAGCTGTGACAGCGCATCCGGAATTGTTCTTCTCTTTCTCTGATATTTCAATGACTGCTTATATAATTCCCTTTTTTCTCTAAGTGCGGTGGTTGGGTGCTGTAATTGTAGTCGCTTTTTTCTTTCACTCATACAACGCCGCAGCCCGGCCGTTCAGCATCTCTGGTCGCTACGGCAACCAGACGCATCTTCAATGACATCATCAGAATGAAGCCAGAAGACAGGCGAGAAGCAGCGTGGCCGGGCGGGCGTGTTACACAGAGCGGGACTCCTCACTATTTAAGGTATGTTGTTCACGCAGTATACATTTGTTCACCTTGACAAAGGGGTATATTAACCCCCGAAACATTGGTTGGTTTGAGAAATACATTTTAGCAACTTTAAAGCCTCCGAGTGCTGCCTCTTTCTTCATTTGTGTTTGGATATCCTTGGAGGGCACTGGAGCTATTACTGAGTGGAGGAGGGAGTGCCGGTCCGTGTGGAACCTATATATATATATATATATATATATATATATTCACCCGATGTCCGGCACTCCATTAATGTAAACCAGCGTGAGTGCCCTCACTGCAATACCGTGACATATAGCAAATACCGATCCCTATCCTGAAGATGGTAATAATATCACCGAAACATTGATCATACCTGTGACTCTGTGTCTTCATTACAGGTGGAAGGCCACACATGGGGATCTGTATATATATATATATATATATATATATACGTGTGTGTGTGTGTGTGTGTACAGAGAAAGTTACCAGCGCCAAGAGGCAGTTTTCAATATTAACAGTGAATGCTGAACGGCCGGGCTGCGGCGCTGTATGAGTGAAAGAAAAAAGCGACTACAATTACAGCACCCAACCACCGCACTTAGAGAAAAAAGGGAATTATATAAGCAGTCATTGAAATATCAGAGAAAGAGAAGAACAATTCCGGATGCGCTGTCACAGCTGCCAGCAAGGGATTGTCAGTCCCAATAAAAAGTTTTTACAACAAAAGGCACTTAAGCCGGCGCTGGCTGTCTTTCCAATAATTAAAACAACTATGGATGATTGAAAAAACTTGTATTTATTAGCTAGACACTAATTAGTGAATAAAAACATGAATAAAATATAAAATTCACACATACATATGAAGTTGAAGGGCATATATGGAGCTGAGAAAAAATTCAAATATGCTGCTAATGAGTGTCCACTGAGGATCCCGGACTAGAACACTGGACAAAAGTTCCCTGGGGAAGAGAAATGAAATACAGCTGGTATTACCCGTGAGGACGGAGGCTTCCAAATGCTTTTGAAAACAGCAAGCAAGCTGTATCACTTGTATTCAAGCTGGGTCTCTCCAATTGGTGCTGTAATTGTTATGTCCCACAGAGAACAATTCCAAGGCAGGTGTTCCAAAATGAATTGTCATAAGTCCATATCTCGATCCTGTTGTGATGTGGAGCACTGGTGATGGTGGCGATGGCAGCTTTTCACACTTAACGCGTTTCCCTAGGCACAGTCACCTAGCTTCATCAGAAGTAAAGCTCCCTCTGATTCAGGGATCTATTTAAACCCTATTTGATCACCTGATGCCCAACAGGTGTGTAACAATAAATAATCAATCATCCACAGTATATGTAAAAACAATGATTTTACAATATCACTAGTCCTATTAAATAGATAGAGCGATATATAGGAGGCAAACCCACAAAAATGTATATATATATAATATAAAAATGTATAATAAATGAAACTGGATGGGATAGATGTTAAAGGTCAGTGCAGTCACATGACCTGATTCCGGACTCTAGAGTCCGGACATAGAGTCCGGAATCAGGTCATGTGACTGCACTGACCTTTAACATCTATCCCATCCAGTTTCATTTATTATACATTTTTATATTATATATTAGGGATGTGCACTTGAAATTTTTCGGGTTTTGTGTTTTGGTTTTGGGTTCGGTTCCGCGGCCGTGTTTTGGGTTCGACCGCGTTTTGGCAAAACCTCACCGAATTTTTTTTGTCGGATTCGGGTGTGTTTTGGATTCGGGTGTTTTTTTCAAAAAACCCTAAAAACAGCTTAAATCATAGAATTTGGGGGTCATTTTGATCCCAAAGTATTATTAACCTCAAAAACCATAATTTCCACTCATTTTCAGTCTATTCTGAATACCTCACACCTCACAATATTATTTTTAGTCCTAAAATTTGCACCGAGGTCGCTGGATGACTAAGCTAAGCGACCCTAGTGGCCGACACAAACACCTGGCCCATCTAGGAGTGGCACTGCAGTGTCACGCAGGATGGCCCTTCCAAAAAACACTCCCCAAACAGCACATGACGCAAAGAAGAAAAAAAGAGGCGCAATGAGGTAGCTGTGTGAGTAAGCTAAGCGACCCTAGTGGCCGACACAAACACCTGGCCCATCTAGGAGTGGCACTGCAGTGTCACGCAGGATGGCCCTTCCAAAAAACACTCCCCAAACAGCACATGACGCAAAGAAGAAAAAAAGAGGCGCAATGAGGTAGCTGTGTGAGTAAGATAAGCGACCCTAGTGGCCGACACAAACACCTGGCCCATCTAGGAGTGGCACTGCAGTGTCACGCAGGATGGCCCTTCCAAAAAACACTCCCCAAACAGCACATGACGCAAAGAAGAAAAAAAGAGGCGCAATGAGGTAGCTGTGTGAGTAAGCTAAGCGACCCTAGTGGCCGACACAAACACCTGGCCCATCTAGGAGTGGCACTGCAGTGTCACGCAGGATGGCCCTTCCAAAAAACACTCCCCAAACAGCACATGACGCAAATAAAAATGAAAGAAAAAAGAGGTGCAAGATGGAATTGTCCTTGGGCCCTCCCACCCACCCTTATGTTGTATAAACAGGACATGCACACTTTAACCAACCCATCATTTCAGTGACAGGGTCTGCCACACGACTGTGACTGAAATGACGGGTTGGTTTGGACCCCCACCGAAAAAGAAGCAATTAATCTCTCCTTGCACAAACTGGCTCTACAGAGGCAAGATGTCCACCTCATCATCATCCTCCGATATATCACCGTGTACATCCCGCTCCTCACAGATTATCAATTCGTCCCCACTGGAATCCACCATCTCAGCTCCCTGTGTACTTTGTGGAGGCAATTGCTGCTGGTCAATGTCTCCACGGAGGAATTGATTATAATTCATTTTAATGAACATCATCTTCTCCACATTTTCTGGAAGTAACCTCGTACGCAGATTGCTGACAAGGTGAGCGGCGGCACTAAACACTCTTTCGGAGTACACACTTGTGGGAGGGCAACTTAGGTAGAATAAAGCCAGTTTGTGCAAGGGCCTCCAAATTGCCTCTTTTTCCTGCCAGTATAAGTACGGACTGTCTGACGTGCCTACTTGGATGCGGTCACTCATATAATCCTCCACCATTCTTTCAATGGTGAGAGAATCATATGCAGTGACAGTAGACGACATGTCCGTAATCGTTGTCAGGTCCTTCAGTCCGGACCAGATGTCAGCATCAGCAGTCGCTCCTGACTGCCCTGCATCACCGCCAGCGGGTGGGCTCAGAATTCTGAGCCTTTTCCTCGCACCCCCAGTTGCGGGAGAATGTGAAGGAGGAGATGTTGACAGGTCGCGTTCCGCTTGACTTGACAATTTTCTCACCAGCAGGTCTTTGAACCCCAGCAGACTTGTGTCTGCCGGAAAGAGAGATCCAAGGTAGGTTTTAAATCTAGGATCGAGCACGGTGGCCAAAATGTAGTGCTCTGATTTCAACAGATTGACCACCCGTGAATCCTTGTTAAGCGAATTAAGCGCTCCATCCACAAGTCCCACATGCCTAGCGGAATCGCTCCCTTTTAGCTCCTCCTTCAATGCCTCCAGCTTCTTCTGCAAAAGCCTGATGAGGGGAATGACCTGACTCAGGCTGGCAGTGTCTGAACTGACTTCACGTGTGGCAAGTTCAAAAGGTTGCAGAACCTTGCACAACGTTGAAATCATTCTCCACTGCGCTTGAGACAGGTACATTCCACCTCCTATATCGTGCTCAATTGTATAGGCTTGAATGGCCTTTTGCTGCTCCTCCAACCTCTGAAGCATATAGAGGGTTGAATTCCACCTCGTTACCACTTCTTGCTTCAGATGATGGCAGGGCAGGTTCAGGCGTTTTTGGTGGTGCTCCAGTCTTCTGTACGTGGTGCCTGTACGCCGAAAGTGTCCCGCAATTCTTCTGGCCACCGACAGCATCTCTTGCATGCCCCTCTCGTTTTTAAAAAAATTCTGCACCACCAAATTCAAGGTATGTGCAAAACATGGGACGTGCTGGAATTTGCCCATATTTAATGCACACACAATATTGCTGGCGTTGTCCGATGCCACAAATCCACAGGAGAGTCCAATTGGGGTAAGCCATTCTGCGATGATCTTCCTCAGTTGCCGTAAGAGGTTTTCAGCTGTGTGCGTATTCTGGAAACCGGTGATACAAAGCGTAGCCTGCCTAGGAAAGAGTTGGCGTTTGCGAGATGCTGCTACTGGTGCCGCCGCTGCTGTTCTTGCGGCGGGAGTCCATACATCTACCCAGTGGGCTGTCACAGTCATATAGTCCTGACCCTGCCCTGCTCCACTTGTCCACATGTCCGTGGTTAAGTGGACATTGGGTACAACTGCATTTTTTAGGACACTGGTGAGTCTTTTTCTGACGTCCGTGTACATTCTCGGTATCGCCTGCCTAGAAAAGTGGAACCTAGATGGTATTTGGTAACGGGGGCACACTGCCTCAATAAATTGTCTAGTTCCCTGTGAACTAACGGCGGATACCGGACGCACATCTAACACCAACATAGTTGTCAAGGCCTCAGTTATCCGCTTTGCAACAGGATGACTGCTGTGATATTTCATCTTCCTCGCAAAGGACTGTTGGACAGTCAATTGCTTGGTGGAAGTAGTAAAAGTGGGCTTACGACTTCCCCTCTGGGATGACCATCGACTCCCAGCAGCAACAACAGCAGCGCCAGCAGCAGTAGGCGTTACACGCAAGGATGCATCGGAGGAATCCCAGGCAGGAGAGGACTCATCAGAATTGCCAGTGACATGGCATGCAAGACTATTGGCATTCCTGGGGAAGGAGGAAATTGACACTGAGGGAGTTGGTGGGGTGGTTTGCGTGAGCTTGGTTACAAGAGGAAGGGATTTACTGGTCAGTGGACTGCTTCCGCTGTCGCCCAAAGTTTTTGAACTTGTCACTGACTTATTATTAATGCGCTGCAGGTGACGTATAAGGGAGGATGTTCCGAGGTGGTTAACGTCCTTACCCCTACTTATTACAGCTTGACAAAGGCAACACACAGCTTGACAAATGTTGTCCGCATTTCTGGTGAAATACTTCCACACCGAAGAGCTGATTTTTTTGGTATTTTCACCAGGCATGTCAACGGCCCTATTCCTCCCACGGACAACAGGTGTCTCCCCGGGTGCCTGACTTAAACAAACCACCTCACCATCAGAATCCTCCTTGTCAATTTCCTCCCCAGCGCCAGCAACACCCATATCCTCCTCATCCTGGTGTACTTCAACACTGACATCTTCAATCTGACTATCAGGAACTGGACTGCGGGTGCTCCTTCCAGCACTTGCAGGGGGCGTGCAAATGGTGGAAGGCGCATGCTCTTCACGTCCAGTGTTGGGAAGGTCAGGCATCGCAACCGACACAATTGGACTCTCCTTGTGGATTTGGGATTTCGAAGAACGCACAGTTCTTTGCGGTGCTTTTGCCAGCTTGAGTCTTTTCAGTTTTCTAGCGAGAGGCTGAGTGCTTCCATCCTCATGTGAAGCTGAACCACTAGCCATGAACATAGGCCAGGGCCTCAGCCGTTCCTTGCCACTCCGTGTGGTAAATGGCATATTGGCAAGTTTACGCTTCTCCTCCGACAATTTTATTTTAGATTTTGGAGTCCTTTTTTTACTGATATTTGGTGTTTTGGATTTTACATGCTCTGTACTATGACATTGGGCATCGGCCTTGGCAGACGACGTTGCTGGCATTTCATCGTCTCGGCCATGACTAGTGGCAGCAGCTTCAGCACGAGGTGGAAGTGGATCTTGATCTTTCCCTAATTTTGGAACCTCAACATTTTTGTTCTCCATATTTTAATAGGCACAACTAAAAGGCACCTCAGGTAAACAATGGAGATGGATGGATACTAGTATACTTATGGATGGACGAGCGACTGCCGACACAGAGGTAGCTACAGCCGTGGACTACCGTACTGTGTCTGCTGCTAATATAGACTGGATGATAATGAGATGAAATCAATATATATATATATAATATCACTAGTACTGCAGCCAGACAGGTATATATATTTATTATGTAATGACTGATGACGGACCTGCTGGACACTGTCAGCTCAGCAGCACCGCAGACTGCTACAGTAAGCTACTATAGTAGTATGTATAAAGAAGAAAGAAAAAAAAAAACCACGGGTAGGTGGTATACAATTATGGATGGACGAGCGACTGCCGACACAGAGGTAGCTACAGCCGTGGACTACCGTACTGTGTCTGCTGCTAATATAGACTGGATGATAATGAGATGAAATCAATATATATATATATATAATATCACTAGTACTGCAGCCGGACAGGTATATATATTTATTATGTAATGACTGATGACGGACCTGCTGGACACAGTCAGCTCAGCAGCACCGCAGACTGCTACAGTAAGCTACTATAGTAGTATGTATAAAGAAGAAAGAAAAAAAAAAAACACGGGTAGGTGGTATACAATATTATATATATATTATATACAATTATATATATATATATATATATATATATATATTAAACTGGTGGTGACTGGTGGTCAGGTCACTGGTCACACTATCAGCAACTTGCAAGTAGTACTCCTAAGCAGACAATCACAATATATATTATACTGGTGGTCAGTGTGGTCACAATGGCAGTGTGGCACTCTGGCAGCAAAAGTGTGCACTGTACGTTATATGTACTCCTGAGTCCTGCTCTCAGACTCTAACTGCTCCCCACTGTCAGTGTCTCCCCCACAAGTCAGATAATATACAGTCACACTATCTCTATCACTTCAGCAAGTAACTAGTACTCCTCCTAATGCTCCCCAAAATTACTACTGTGTCTCTCTCTACTGTCTCACTCTCTTCTCTATAAACGGAGAGGACGCCAGCCACGTCCTCTCCCTATGAATCTCAATGCACGTGTGAAAATGGCGGCGACGCGCGGCTCCTTATATAGAATCCGAGTCTCGCGATAGAATCCGAGCCTCGCGAGAATCCGACAGCGGGATGATGACGTTCGGGCACGCTCGGGTTAACCGAGCAAGGCGGGAAGATCCGAGTCGCTCGGCCCCGTGTAAAAAAACATGAAGTTCGGGCGGGTTCGGATTCCGAGGAACCGAACCCGCTCATCCCTATTATATATATATACATTTTTGTGGGTTTGCCTCCTATATATCGCTCTATCTATTTAATAGGACTAGTGATATTGTAAAATCATTGTTTTTACATATACTGTGGATGATTGATTATTTATTGTTACACACCTGTTGGGCATCAGGTGATCAAATAGGGTTTAAATAGATCCCTGAATCAGAGGGAGCTTTACTTCTGATGAAGCTAGGTGACTGTGCCTAGGGAAACGCGTTAAGTGTGAAAAGCTGCCATCGCCACCATCACCAGTGCTCCACATCACAACAGGATCGAGATATGGACTTATGACAATTCATTTTGGAACACCTGCCTTGGAATTGTTCTCTGTGGGACATAACAATTACAGCACCAATTGGAGAGACCCAGCTTGAATACAAGTGATACAGCTTGCTTGCTGTTTTCAAAAGCATTTGGAAGCCTCCGTCCTCACGGGTAATACCAGCTGTATTTCATTTCTCTTCCCCAGGGAACTTTTGTCCAGTGTTCTAGTCCGGGATCCTCAGTGGACACTCATTAGCAGCATATTTGAATTTTTTCTCAGCTCCATATATGCCCTTCAACTTCATATGTATGTGTGAATTTTATATTTTATTCATGTTTTTATTCACTAATTAGTGTCTAGCTAATAAATACAAGTTTTTTCAATCATCCATAGTTGTTTTAATTATTGGAAAGACAGCCAGCGCCGGCTTAAGTGCCTTTTATTGAAATATCAGACTAGATAAAAGGGGATCATTGTAATTGAGCAAAAAATGCTGAGATATCTATATATTGCTTACAAACAAAAAACTACATTTAGGTAAAATTAAACGATGAATGCATAGCAAGACCCAGAGAATAATAGAGTAGAGGCCAACATTGAATGGATGGTTCAAAAGAGGGGAGTACAATAGGTGGGCACCTCACCCCTAATTTATGGCTACTCAACTTAATATAATCACTAACTGATATTGGAGAAGTCTGCACGAACAAATATTTCTTAATGGGAATTAAAAAAAACAATTAATTATGAAAGCCTAAAAGGACAAAGCTATTTAAAAATATTGAGACTCAATTTTTCATTGAGGCCATTCGGGCTAGTAGTCCCCAGTTCATAGATCCAACGAGCCTCCAGCTGCAGTAACCTGCCATCCCTATCTCCTCCTCTGGCATGTTTAGGGACATGGTCAATAATTAGGTGGCGTAAGTCCTTCATAGTGTGACCTGCAGTTGCAAAATGCCTCGCCACTGGTTGCTCAGATTCTTTACCCAACAGTGCTTGTTTGATGGCCGAGCGATGGAGGGCCATCCTTTCTCTGAGGGTCCTGATGGACTTCCCCACATAGTGGAGATCACAGGGGCATTTGATGATATAAATAATATGGGTGGTCGTACATGTAAGAACGTGTTTTATACTGTAAATCCTTTCACGGTGGGGATGCTTAAAGCTCGAACCGGTGATCATATGTTCACATGTTGTACATTTGATACATTTGTAACAACCGGGTTTCTTCTCTAAAAATACAGAGTGAGGTCGCCCTTGCTTATCCAGTTCGGCTTGAAAGCCCGTAATATCTGAATGAACTACCCTGTCTTTAATATTTCTACTGCGCTGATAACACATCAAGGGTCTTCTATTGTGAAGAGAAGAAATGCCCCTGTGATCTCCACTATTATTCTCTGGGTCTTGCTATGCATTCATCGTTTAATTTTACCTAAATGTGTTTTTTTGTTTGTAAGCAATATATAGATATCTCAGCATTTTTTGCTCAATTACAATGATCCCCTTTTAGCTAGTCTGATACTTCAATGACTGCTTATATAATTCCCTTTTTTTCTCTAAGTGCGGTGGTTGGGTGATGTAATTGTAGTCACTTTTTTATTTCACTCATACAGCGCCGCAGCCCGGCCGTTCAGCGTCTCTGGTCGCTACGGCAACCAGACGCATCTTCAATGACATCATCAGAATGAAGCCGGAAGACAGGCGGGAAGCAGCGTGGCCGGGCGGGCGTGTTACACAGAGCGGGACTCCTCACTATTTAAGGTATGTTGTTCATGCAGTATACATTTGTTCACCCTGACAAAGGGGTATATTAACCCCGAAACATTGGTTGGTTTTAGAAATACATTTTGGCAACTTTAAAGCCTCCGAGTGCCGCCTCTTTCTTCATTTGTATATATATATATATATATATATATATATATAAAATAGTGTTGATGAAGGGCACTTCAATTCAAAGTAAAAATATCCAGTTTATTACTCACATTACCCAGATAGGCACTTTTGGTCAAATGGAATGACTCATACAACTTAAACTTCAATTATAATGCACAGTAGTAGTAGTAGTAGTAGTAGTAGTAGTAGTAGTAGTAGTTAGAACAGCTTTAAACTGTGATATAATAAGTATCAAAAAAGGTCACCATGATCTTATGGTCACCGTTGAGCTTATACCATATACGTGGTCATGAGCCATCTGACCTTCTGACCACCAGCCCTAGCTAGCACCTGGTGGTCAGATGGCTCATGACTCCGGAAGCTGACCTTGACAAAGACCCGTGGAGGGTCATATGTGTGGGTGCCCTTAGACAGACCCCTTCTTGGATGGATGGTACTGCTCGTGGACTTAACCAGAGTGTGAAGGTGATCTGAGGACATGGGTGTAGCTGGCGCTGCAGAGGAAGTTGACAATGAGGATTCTGATGATGATGTGGTTTGTTTGAATAAGGCACCAGTGGAGACAGTTGTTGGCCATGGGATAAAAAAGCCCATTGTCATGCCTTGGCAAAGTACCAAAAAAGCCACCTCTTCGGTGTGGATTTTTTTCTCCACAAATCTGGACAACAGGTGTCAAGCCTTTGTCAATTCATAATAAGTAGGGATAAGGACGTTAATCATCTTGGAACATCGTTCCTTAAACGTCACCTGCAGCGCATTCATCATAAGTCATTGCCAAGTTCAGAAACTTTGGGTAATAGCATAAGCAGTCCACTGACACCTAAATGATGTGGTTTTGTTTGTTTCAATAATATTTCTCTGTGAGGATGAGGATGTAAACACTGAAGGTGGGGATCTGAGGATCAGGACGATGTCTTGTCACTGTAGAGCCAGTTTATGCAAGGAGAGATGAATGGCTTCTTTTTTTAGGTGGGGTTCAAACAAACCAATCATTTCAACCACAGTCATGTGACAGACCCTGTCGCTGAAATGATTGGTTTGTTAAAGTGTGCATGTCCTGTTTACACAACATAAGGGTGGGGGTTCAATAGAATCAGTTTTATTTTGCCAGAAGCAAATTTAACTACCTGTACGTTTTTGGTAGTGGGAGGAAACCGAAGTACCCAGTGGAAACATACCCAACTGCAAATCAGACCAATCGCAAACAGCACCAAAACACAATGTTGACTTTGGGAAACAGAATATAATCAAATCACAGGTTCATTTAGTCTTCTGAAAATGGTGGTTTAATGGAAGATTCAAAGTTAATAATTAATTGTACATAGTTATAATGTATTTACTTACTGTATAGTGATAAGAAGTGGTCCAAAAGCCCTGAGATCTGCAACTTAAATATTAGACCTTTTAAAATAAAATAAAAAACATTAAACTGAAAGAACATATTTTAGCAAATGTTGCATATATTATTTACAATAGATGTGCCTTAACGGACCGAAATTATTTCAAATGCATGAAACATAAATAATATTTGGCAGCAACCAAGTGTTTTCTTTGCACAAGATAGATAATGTATAAATGCTAGAATTAAGTTAATCTTCTTGTCTCATCTATATTCTCCACTACAACTGATTTACATTGCAATGATAAACATGGTTGTCACCAATTTTAGCATCAGTAGTTGCTCATCATAATTATTCATTATACTTTATAATTGACTTTGATCAATCATGTTTGACTATGATTTACCAAGTTGCTCTAATACAGAAGGGCACAGTCAATAAAAAAATAAAATGCTGCAGATATTTTATGTCACACTTTTCGCTTCAGGTAAAATAGTGTGTGTGTGTGTGTGTGTGTGTGTGTGTGTGTGTGTGTGTGTGTGATAGTGTGTGTGCGTACATGACAGATAAATGTGTCTCTAAGGCAGCTTTTAGCAGACTTAGTTAACCAATTAGCACCAATTACATAATTCGTACACATTCCATAGAAGTGGGGATTAGCAATGAAGTGACATTTGCATCTTGGTTCACTGCAGAAAATAAACTAAATAGCACTAAATGTCATAATAAATACTAGACATATGCGCCGACACAAATCTTGGGTTTTGGGTTCTTGTTTTGGATCTGTATCTCCTTTGTGTTTTTGGATCTGTAATTCTTTTGCCAAAACCTCCCTTGCGAGTTTTGGCTTTGTATTTCTTTAAAAAAAAAATCATAAAAACAGCTATAATCACAGGATTTGGGCCTGTTTTTGTTCCTACAGTATTATTAACCTCAATAACATTAGTCACCTCTCATTTCCAGTCAATTTATACCGCCTCATTGTTCACAATATTGTTTTCATTCAGTTTAGGTCAAAAGGTTGCACCAAGGTAGCTGGATGACTAAGCTAAGCGACAGCAGTGGCACTTAAACTTCCATCATGGCACATCTAGGAAACAGAATGACACTGCAGTGGCAGACAGGGTGGCAGTTTAATAAACTATACAAATGGTTGCCATCACAGTCATCAATGCTCCAAACAGCACATAATGCAAAGAAAAGAGGCGCAAGATGGAATTGTCCTTGGTCCCTCCCACCCACCCTTGTGTTGTATATATTAAACAGAACATGCACAGTTTAACAAACCAATCATTTCAGCCACAGGGATTGTCACTTAAGTTGTGGCTTAAATGATTGGTTTATTTGGGCTCCCACAAAACAAGCTGGCAATTGGCAGTGCAAAAACTGGCTCTACATAGGCAAGATGTCATCATCAGCATTCGATTCCTCATCCCCATCAGTTTGTACATACTTTTCTTCACACAATATTAATTTGTCCCCGCTGGAATCCACCATTACAGGTGTCTCTTTATTTTCTGGACGTAATTGTTGGTAAAGGTCATCCTCGTGGAATTGGTAATTCATTTTGATGAACATCATCTTTTCCACATTTTGGAGTAGTAACTTCCTACACTGATTGCTGACAAGGTTCCCGGCTGCGCTGAAAACTCTTTCTGAGTACACACTGGAGGATGGGCAACTTAAGCAAAGCAAAGCCAGATTGTGCAAAAGCCTCCAAATTGCATTTTTTTCCTGCCAGTATTGAAACGGACTCTCTGACATGCCTATTTGGCTGCTATCACTGAAATAATAGTCAATCATTCTTTGAATGGTAACTGTATCATATGCAGTGACAGTAGACATGTCAGTAATTGTAGGCAGCTCCTTCAGTTCGGACCATATGTCAAAAGTTGTTCCTGACTGATCTGCATCACCGACAGTGGGTTGCTTAGGAAAAGGAGGAGATTTTGCAATGTCACGTGCCACTTGAGCTGACTTTGTTCACCAACAGCTCCTTGCATCTCTTTAGATCTGTGTCCATGGCTTCTCCTTCAATTTGTCCAACTTATTTTCTAAGAGTCTAAAATAGGAATGACCTGACTCAAGCTGGCAGTGTCTGAACTAACTTCACGTGGCAACTTCAAAGGGTTTGAGAACCTTCCACAACACAGAATTTATTCTCCACTGTGCTTGACTAAAGTGCATTCCTGCTACTTTCCCTATGTCATAGGTGGATGTGTAACTTTGGATGGCCTTTTACTGCTCCACCATCCACTGATGCATATCAAGGGTTGAATTCCACCTCATTACTACCTCTTGCTTCAACTGATGGCAGGGCAAATTCAATATTTCTTGCAAGTGCTGCAATCTTCTACATTTGTTGAAAGGTGAAAATGTCCCAAAATTTTCCAGGCCACAGACAGCATCTCCTGCACGCCCCTGTCATTTTCCTGGGAAGAGTCCAATTGGGGTAAGCCATTTTGCAATGATTTCCTTGAATTTTCTAAGAAGTTGTCAGTGGTACCAGGGACACAGGACCTCAATCAATTGTCTAAAACCCACTGCATTAATCTTGGATACTGGACGCACGTCTAATACCAGCAAAGTTGTTATGGCGTCAGTAATCCGCTGTGCAACTGGGTGACTGCTATCATACTTGCTCCCATTTGGAAAGGATTGTTTAATTAAACTACAAGCTATCTTTCTGGTCCCCATCTGGACAGTAGCAGCAGCAGCAGCAGCAACAGATGTAGCACTCAGGATGCTTCTGATGAAGTCCGGATAGTAGAGCTGTCAGTCACGCTTATGAGTTTGGATGCAGGACTACTTCCGTTCATGACTGAGGATTTTTATGATGAAGGTGTTGGTGGTGGAGATTGCCAGCCCTTGGATCCAACAGAAAGAAGGAAGCAGCTAAGTGACACTGGACTGCCTATTATTATTTTTTTTAGCCAAAGTTTCTAAATTTGACAGTAACTTTTGATGAATGTGCTGCAAGTGACATAACAGGGAGATGTTCCTAAGTGGTTATCATCCTTACCTCTACTTACTTTGACTTTAGAAAGGCTACAAATGGCTTGACACTTGTCCAGAATTGGGTAGAAATAATTCTACACAGAAGAGTTGGATTTTTTTGTCATTTGCCCAGGCATGACAATGGGCTTTTTTATATCATGGGCAACAATTGTTTCCACTGGTGCCTGATTTACACAAACAACATCCTCATCAACATCCTTATCATCAACATCCTTATTAGTGCAGCTACTCAAATATCCTCCATATCCTGGTGCACTTCCATAGAAGCATCCTTAGTTACTTTATCAGCATGTTGACTTGTGCTGCTCAAATCCACATTTGCAGAGGGAGTACAAATCGTGAAAGGAGTCTCCTCTTCAAGTACAGTATTGGAAAGTTCAGGCTCACACATGACACCTGCATACACACTTAGCCTCACCTCAGGGATTTGTGATTTTTTGGAGCACACAGTTGGTTCCTGTGCCTTAATGATTTTTTTGACCCTTCTACAGAGAGAAGGGTTTACATTATAATAACCTCCAGACATAAAAAAGTACAAGGCCTTAGCTTTTCCTTGCCACTGCATATGGTAAATTGCATATTGGCAATTTTATTTTGTCTGTACCTACCGTATATACTCGAGTATAAGTCGACCCGAATATTAGCCGAGGCACCTAATTTTACCACAAAAACCTGGCAAAACTTATTGACTCGAGTATAAGCCTAAGGTGGGAAATGCAGCTCTAGCGGTACACAGCCCCCATACTTCCAGATACTGTATGCCCCCACAGTGCCAGATATGCCCTCATAGTGCCAGATATGCCCCCACAGTGCCAGATATGCCCTCACACAGCCAGATATGCCCCCACAGTGCCAGATATGCCCTCATACTGCTAGATATGCCTCCACAGTGACAGATATGCCCTCATACTGCCAGATATGCATGCCCCCTCAGTGCCAGATATGCCCTCACACTGCCAGATATGCCCCCACACAGTGCCAGTTATACCCCCACAGTGCCAGATATGCCCTCATACTGTCAGATATGCATGCCCCCTCAGTGCCACATATGCCCCCCAAGTGCCGAATATGCTGTCACAGTGCCTGCTACAACTTACCCTCTGCCGCTTCCGCGTTGTCTTGTGAAGGAGGGACACAGAGGGCACAGCGCGCGCCTCTCCTGTGTCCCTCCTGCGTCTCCAGCGGCCGCGGCTGGCCTGTTAAATGAAGTGACGGTTTGTGAGCCAATCAGAGCTCACGAATGGGTACTTCCTTTAATAGACCCGCCGCAGCCGCCAGAGATGCGGGAGGGACACAGGAGAGGCGTGCTCTGTGCCCTCCATGTTCCTCCTTCCCACTGCATGGCACTTCCAGCACTGACTCGAGTATAAGCCGAGGGGGCTTTTTCAGCACAAAAAAAAGTGCTGAAAAAGTCGGCTTATACTCGAGTATGTACGGTAACTTTATTTTTGACATTTTGTTCTTTGCCACTGTATAATTATGTTTCTTTGATTTTATGTGCCCTGACTTAAGCCGTCTATGCCCTTGAGCATCGGCCTTAGTAGATGCCTTAGATGGACTTGTATCATCATTACTGTTGGCAGCACCTGCACCACTTGTATGTGCTTCCTGCTCTACTCTCAATTGTTCATCTTACATAGCTATCCACAAACACGAATGAGGTTGGATACAGCACACACAATTTGAACAAAACATGTAACACCTTCAGTTTGGCACAAAATGTGTAAGAGTCAGAAATAGTAATTCAACACTGTGGCTTAATATCACCAACAGCGTGGCACAATACGTGTATGAGTCAGAGATAGTAATTAAAATTACAGTTTAAATTCACTAACAGTGTCACACAATACATGTATGAGTACAAAATAAAATATATAACACTCCGGTTGACCTTCACCAACAGTGTCACACAATAGGTGTATGAGTAGGAAATTAAATATATTACTGTGGTACCACCTTTACCCACAGTGTCACACAATATGTGTGTGTGTCAGCAGGCTTGGCCCAACGCATACGCAGGCTATGTGGCTGCGTAGATCACTGGACCGCTGAGGGCACTGCTACTTTCTATGACAGTGAGTCACCCTGGACACTATCAGTGAGTTGCCCTGGACACGATCAGTCTCCTCTGACAAGTGCACAGCTGTGCCGTTGTTCAGAGAAGACTTGCGGCTCCGAATCCCAGACAGAGGCGGGCTGGCTTGGGGGGCAAGATGACAGATGGCCCCTGAGCCGATCCCATTTTCAGCATTTTGGGCTGGCCACCAGTTCCTGCAAAGCAGCATGGGCCACATTTTTGCCAGAGGCAATGCCAGGTTAGTAGGAATAGTGCAGTCTGGCTCTAACATGTGTGGCTGCTGAGCAGGGCGTCTGTGTTACCCAGCCTGTAAGGAAGATGAAAGGCTTCTAGACACAGACAGCAGTGACGTGTAACTGCATCTCAGGACTCCAGCAGACACCCGGCAGCTGGACGTGCATGAAGGAACAGTACATGGCCCTGCCCACTCTCAGATGCTTTCACTCCTCCCCTGATGCTTCTCTCCTCTCCTGTCTTCTTTATCTGCCACCAGTGTGGATATAGCATAGACATAGCCATATGCCAGCACCGCTTCCCCAGGAGTCCCCCACTGCCTTCAATGCCTGGCTCCTACTTCTTCCTGTCCCCGACTCTTCTTTACCACTAAAACCCTGTACCCCATCTCCTCCTATACTAACTTCCTCCTCTTTGCACAGCTCCAGTCTCCTGGCCCTCAACATCCAATACGGACCCTACCCGGCATTCTTGTGCCTGTCCCAGCCTACACATCTTGTCCCCAACTCCCACCTACTCTGTCTTAGGCTTTTACCTATACCGGGCACCCCTCGTAATTCTGTGGCAGCCCTTTCCATTTTTTCCTGGCTCCCCTCCACCTCTGATATACAGTACCTGGTCTCCTCTCCTTCTGATGATAATGTTTTGCCTCATTTTGGGATCCGAGTAAGGCGGAAATTCCCGAGCCATACTCGGATCTGGAATTGGATTGCAAAGTTCGGGTGGGTCCAGTTCTCTGAGAACCAGACCTGCTCATCTCCAATAAATACAGAACTTACCTATTGCTAGAGAAGTATATTTAGTGAGTGTTACTTCTTTAAGAGATATCCGTAACATGCTTCTAAGTGGTTCACCTTTTGCTATACTTTTAAAGCTGCATTATCAACTACAGAAATGTTTTATATAATATATCTAATATATCTTTTACCTCTATCTGAAGTCCCAAAGGCTGCTGTATGCAGGCATTTATTTACACAGCCCTGGCAAATCAATAAAGCATGCCATTTTTAAAGGAGTTCATATTATGATTAGTGGCAAGCTCCACAATGGTGGTCATTCTGAGTTGTTCGCTCATTGCCGTTTTTCGCAACGGAGCGATTAGGTGGAAAATGTGCATGCGCATGGTACGCTGCGCGCATGCGTTCACTAATTTAACACAAAACTTTGGAGATTTGCACAAGCTCGAGTGACGTTTTTTCATCGCTCGAGTGATCGTAGTGTAATTGACAGGAAGTGGGTGTTTCTGGGCGGAAACTGGCCGTTTTAAGGGAGTGTGCTAAAAACGCAGGCATTCCAGGTAAAATTGCAGGAGTGTATGGAGAAACAGGGGAGTGGCTGGCCGAACGCAAACCAGGAACTAAATAGTAGTGATGAGCGGTTTCGGTTTCTCAGAAACCGAACCCCCCCGAACTTCACCCTTTTTACACGGGTCCGAGCCATACTCGGATTCTCCCGTATGGCTCGGGTAACCCGAGCGCGCCCGAACGTCATCATCTCGCTGTCGGATTCTCGCGAGATTCAGATTCTATATAAGCAGCCGCGCATCGCCGCCATTTTCACTCGTGCATTGGAAATGTTAGGGAGAGGACGTGGCTGGCGTCCTCTCCGTTCATGTTGATGCATTGCAAATATTTTGTGCTTGCTTATTACTTAATTGTGGGGACTGGGGAGCAGCTGTATATAGGAGGAGTACAGTGCAGAGTTTTGCTGACAGTGACCACCAGTAATACGTTGTCTGCCTGAAAAACACTCCATATCTGTGCTCAGTGTGCTGCATATATCTGTGCTCACACTGCTTAATTGTGGGGACTGGGGAGCAGCTGTATTATATAGCAGAAGTACAGTGAAGAGTTTTGCTGACAGTGACCACCAGTATACGTTGTCTGCCTGAAAAACACTCCATATCTGTGCTCAGCAGTGACGTGCGGTGTGGTGAGGCAGGTGAGGCAGAGCCTTTCCTATCATACTTACGTTTGAACCAGAGTTTTGACTGAATAAAGTATATGAAAAATACTAATAATTTGTTTTAAATATCTTCGTTCCATTATTCTAATAATTTTTATAGCCCAAACTCTGGAGTAAAAAGTCTATGGCAGGTGAGGCAGTGCCTCACCTGGCTAACTTTCCCACTCATCTCTGATCAAAACTCACCAAATTTCCAGGAGTTTATACTGCTGCACCTGTGTATAATGCCCAGATGTACCCTTTGGCTCATATATTGCATGGAATTCTGGCTCTGGGGTTAGCCAGTGCCTCCTGAGCCATTTAGCTCACCGCACGTCCCTGGTGCTCAGTGTGCTGCTTTATTGTGGGGACTGGGGACCACCAGTATAGTATTATATAGGAGGAGTACAGTGCAGAGTTTTGCTGACCAGTGACCACCAGTATATAATATATAGCATTACGGTACAGTAGGCCACTGCTGTACCTACCTCTGTGTCATCATTAAGTATACTAGTATCCATCTACATTCTATACCTGTGGTGCATTTTAGTTTTGCAGTTTGCTGACACAGTGACCACCAGTATATTTAGCAGTACGGTACAGAAGGCCACTGCTGTACCTACCTCTGTGTCGTCATTAAGTATACTATCCATCTACATTCAATACCTGTGGTGCATTTTAGTTTTGCAGTTTGCTGACACAGTGACCACCAGTATATATAGCAGTACGGTACGGAAGGGCACTGCTGTACCTACCTCTGTGTCGTCATTAAGTATACTATCCATCTACATTCTATACCTGTGGTGCATTTTAGTTTTGCAGTTTGCTGACACAGTGACCACCAGTATATATAGCAGTACGGTACGGAAGGCCACTGCTGTACCTACCTCTGTGTCGTCAAGTTTACTATCCATCCATACCTGTGGTGCATTTCAGTTTTGCACAGTTTGCTGACCACCAGTATATAATATATAGCATTACGGTACAGTAGGCCACTGCTCTACCTACTTCTGTGTCGTCAATTATACTAGCTTAGTCACACAGCGACCTTGGTGCGCCTCTTTTTTTCTTTGCATCATGTGCTGTTTGGGGACAATTTTTTTTAAGTGCCATCCTGCCTGACACTACACTGCAGTGCCACTCCTAGATGGGCCAGGTGTTTGTGTTGGCCACTTGTGTCGCTTATCTTAGTCACACAGCGACCTTGGTGCGCCTCTTTTTTTCTTTGCATCATGTGCTGTTTGGGGACTATTTTTTTGAAGTGCCATCCTGCCTGACACTGCAGTGCCACTCCTAGATGGGCCAGGTGTTTGTGTCGGCCACTTGTGTCGCTTAGCTTAGCCATCCAGCGACCTCGGTGCAAATTTTAGGACTAAAAATAATATTGTGAGGTGTGAGGTGTTCAGAATAGACTGGAAATGAGTGGAAATTATGGTTATTGTGGTTAATAATACTATGGGATCAAAATGACCCCCAAATTCTATGATTTAAGCTGTTTTTTAGGGTTTTTTGAAAAAAACACCCGAATCCAAAACACACCCGAATCCGACAAAAAATTTTCGGTGAGGTTTTGCCAAAACGCGTCCGAATCCAAAACACGGCCGCGGAACCGAATCCAAAACCAAAATACAAAACCCGAAAAATGTCCGGTGCACATCACTACTAAATAGACAGTGGGGATCGCAATCTAGGAGTAGGTCTGGAGCTACTCAGAAACGGCAAGGAATTATTTATTAGCAGCTCTGCTAATCTTTCGTTCGCTATTCTGCTAAGATAAGATACACTCCCAGAGGGCAGTGGCCTAGCGCTTGCAATGCTGCTAAAAGTAGCTAGCGAGCGAACAACACAGAATGACCACCAATATTCATTATTAGGCAAGAGGTGGTGCTGCCACTGCAGACCCCAGCTTCTGTGCCCACAGCTAGGCAACAGCTTTTACAGTATTCTACTTCAGAGAATAACACAAGACTGAGCCTCTAGTCTGTCACCTCTTTTTTCTCCAGTCAATATAAGGCTCCCTCTCCTGTATGCCTGTGCTGGTGATAGTTTCTACCCACCTTGTGTGCTAAAACTGTGTTCCTGTGAACATTCTTTTGTTATAACCCAGTTTGCTTTGTATTCTGATCCTGTCTCCTGCCTTGACTGTGACATCAGACTTTGTTCTCACTTGCTACCTGCCCTCTTTGGCTCCTTAATGGTATTAAATCCTTCTGCTTGCCCTGATCTCGGCCTGCTACTTGATTTTTTAATGATTTTGCATTGACTTTCCCGCTTCTGGTCCTGACTTCAGATTGTTAACTTAACTTTGTGCTGTTTCAATGTCAGCCTTGTACCTGGACCATCTCAATACAGAACCTGTAGCATATTTACCAATAGCAAATCAACTACTATTGATTGTCTGTCTCCTTCAATCACCAAATTATTTTCAAAATACTCTAGTACTCTAAAATAACAAATCAGTACTATCATCACTTGAAGACCTGGGGACATCAAGGTACTAGTGTGCATATTGAGTCAGTGGCAGATCTAGACTTTACTTTTAGGGGGTATGGATTAGGAATCATGGCTCCTCCCATCCACTCATAGCTCCTCCCATTTTATTATGCCACTCCCATTTTCAATATTGAAAAGAGAGCAAAAGAATGAGAGCGAGAGATAGGGAGAAAAAGGGTTTAGAGAGAAAGAGGTAGGAAGAAAGAAAGAAAGAAAGAAAGAGAGAAAGAGAAAAGAAAGGAAAGAAAGAAAGAAAGAAAGAGAAAAGAAAGGAAAGAAAGAAAAAGAAAGAAAGAAAGAGAGAGAGAAGGGGTGAGAGAGAGAAGGGGTACAGGTGGCACTGTGTACCAAGCTGTCCCCCTACCCCTGATACAAGCATCACTGTGTGTGTCACAACCTTCAGTACAAGCAGCACTGCGTATCTCGGGTAGCAGCAGGTCCCCCTTCTCATTAGCTCTGGCTGCAGCAGGTCCCCTCTTCTGGTTTTTGTGGGGTTGTGACATTTGGCAACAGCATCTGAGAGGGGAAGAAATAGTGAGAGGAGGGGCTGGATTGGCTGAACTCCTCCTCCTGCTAGTACTGCGCTGACAGTACTGCTGCACGCACCCTCATTGCACCATACTGCCGTAGGTCTCTGTTTAAAAAAAGTGTCCAAAATAACATGGAGAATAGAACGGACCCATACCCGCCCCCCCAGATCTGACAGTGCCTCCAATCACCTCACACACAGCCTGCTCCCCCCAGCCACCACCCCCACACACATGCACAGCCTTTTACCCCCTCAGTCACCACAGACACACACAGCCTGTCCCCTGAAGTCAGTATACACACAGAAACAGCCTATTACCCCCGAGTTACCACACATGCACACAGCCTGTTCCCTGCAGTCACACCCACACACAAACAGCCTGTTAACCCCCAGTCACCACACAGGCATACAGCCTGTCCTCTCCAGTCACTCACTCCCCCCCTACACACAACTTGTTACATCCCAGTCACCACATACACATGCACCCAGCCTATTACCCAGTTGCCAAACAGAGGGATGCAAGTACCGGAATCATGGCAGCCAGCACAGGGACATAAATCAGCTGGCCCGGCAAAGGAGGCATAGTACCATCCAGTAGAAAATTGGGTCACCAGGACATCTGGAGCAAGTGCTGAGGAACTTAGATGCCCCAAGGTTTTTCCAGATGCCCATTCTGCCTATAGCTAGGGCCGGCTCTGCTGCCGTGGACCGGCAGCCAATGGCCACTCCTAATTGGCTGGCGGTTTGCGGCAGATTTGATATAGTAGCACCACGGTCAACTCGATGCAGCAGTGGAGGTCAGTGCTCGAAGAAGTGCCGGTATGCCATACCATTGTATACCATCCCACTTTGAGCACTGATCTGCCCACTGTGCCAGCTCCAGTACCAGCGGAGAAGTCAGGCACCTGCAGAGGCTCAGTCCACAAAACTGCCACTACCCAAGCTGAGCCGGCCCTTGCCTTGGCGTGCATGCCCCTAGGCATACCTAGTTTGCCTATGGCTGGGACCGGGTCTGCAGACAAGGCCAGGGGACTGGGGAGGGTGCAGGGATGCTGGAAGCGGAGACAGTGAAACTCGTCGCCTCTCATCTTCAGACTGACATTCTGACACTCAGTCAGTGCTGCGGCTGCTGTGCAGCCGCTACACTACACTGACTGATACAGTGAACTGATCATCATTATTGCAGCCGCGGCGGAAGTACTACTTTATGGTAGTGGACCTGGCTTCTTAAATGTGTGGGCCAGGCAGGTGTAGGGCCCCCTTTAAATCCGCCACTGTATTGAGCTCTATGATAAAGGTGTAACTTAACTGTAAAGGTTAAAACTTGGAAAGAGATTCTTATTATTGCTCCATGACTATAGCCCTGACATTGAATACAGTAACAGTAAAATGTCCAATCACAAGATGCAATCCTGCTTACATACTCACTTTGCTTTTGACCAGCCTGTTAGAGAAAGCAGATAAAACAGCTTCATATAACAAACACCCAATTAAGTGCTGGGTGCTTGAGGCATGTTAGGAAAATTCTTTCCAATGTGGTAGTGTGGTTATAAATAGTATTTACAGATCCCTCAATGAAGGCACTTGTGTCTGTTGTGTAACGTGCTGTCTGAACCTAGTAGGTCATTGTGGTGCCTGTTCTGTATTTCAGTAAAAAGAAGAAATCACACAGGGCAATAAAACAAATGATTCTAGGTTTGGCTGAGTCAAGCGTCAGTCAGTCATTTTGGTTATATAGCTCAAGGGGAGTGAGCGTTACATTTGTTTTTGTCCAATAGGCCATATTTCATAAGGTCGAATACAGGTTACATTGCAGCCTGGATAAATTCTGAGCATAAATGCTATATTTCTGCATCACACCAATAAGCAAAACTACAGTGTGTTTAGGGTTTGAGGCTGCTATGGGGCCTGGAGATGAGAGGGGACCTGGAGATGTTGCATCCCTGCTCCAAAGTCACTGCAGTCCGCAAACCCATGGCAGTGCTTCCAGAAGTTCCGCCCTCTGCCTCGAAAAGATAAGAGACCTGTTCTGAGTGGCATATTCATAGTGGGAACATATGCAGGAGAATATGAGACCCAATGATACAATGATCCATCCCAAATCATATTCTATGCACTGCCCTAATATTATTTTGAGTTGTAGAAATGAAATATAACAATGAGTAATAGATAAAAATGATAATCTTACTTTATACCATTTTTAAGTACAGAAGTATTCCCACTATCATATTCTGAAATCTCACCCAGCCAGGTGTAATGTAATTCAGTATTTTACAGAACTGCTATCTGTTTCACACTGCATGTGCAATAAAAATAAGAATTTACTCACCGGTAATTCTATTTCTCGTAGTCCGTAGTGGATGCTGGGAACTCTGTAAGGACCATGGGGAATAGACGGGCTCCGCAGGAGACTGGGCACTCTAAAAGAAAGATTAGGTACTATCTTCTGTGCACTGGCTCCTCCCTCTATGCCCCTCCTCCAGACCTCAGTTAAGGAAACTGTGCCCGGAAGAGCTGACACAACAAGGAAAGGATTTGGAATCCAGGGTAAGACTCATACCAGCCACACCAATCACACCGTACAACTTGTGATAACCATACCCAGTTAACAGTATGAACAACAACTGAGCCTCAGTAATAGATGGCTCATAACAATAACCCTTTAGTTAAGCAATAACTATATACATGTATTGCAGAGAGTCCGCACTTGGGACGGGCGCCCAGCATCCACTACGGACTACGAGAAATAGAATTACCGGTGAGTAAATTCTTATTTTCTCTGACGTCCTAGTGGATGCTGGGAACTCTGTAAGGACCATGGGGATTATACCAAAGCTCCCAAACGGGCGGGAGAATGCGGATGACTCTGCAGCACCGCATGAGCAAACTCAAGGTCCTCCTCAGCCAGGGTATCAAACTTGTAGAACTTAGCAAACTTGTTTGACCCCGACCAAGTAGCAGCTCGGCAAAGCTGTAAAGCCGAGACCCCTCGGGCAGCCGCCCAAGAAGAGCCCACCTTCCTTGTGGAATGGGCTTTCACCATTTTGGATGCGGCAATTCAGCCGCAGAGTGAACCAGCTGAATCGTGCTATAGATCCAGCGAACAATAGTCTGCTTCGAAGCAGGAGCGCCAACCTCGTTGGCTGCATACAGAATAAACAGCGAATCAGACTTTCTGACTCCCGCCGTTCTGGAAACATAAATTTTCAAAGCCCGGACTACGTCCAGCAACTTGGAATTCTCCAAGTCGCTAGTAGCCGCAGGAACCACAATAGGCTGGTTCAAATGAAACGATGATACCACCCTAGGAAGAAATTGGGGATGAGTCCTCAATTCTGCCCTGTCCATATGGAAGATCAGATAAGGGTTTTTACATGACAAAACCGCCAATACTGACACACGCCTAGCCGAAGCTAAGGCCAATAGCATGACCACTTTCCACGTGAGATATTTTAGCTCCATGGTCTTAAGTGGCTCAAACCAGTGGGATTTCAGGAAATTCAACACAACGTTAAGATCCCAAGGTGCCACCGATGGCACAAAAGGAGGCTGAATATGCAGCACCCCCGGAACAACGTCTGAACTTCAGGCAGTGAAGCCAGTTCATTTATTAGAGAAAATGTATAGGGCCGAAATCTTGACCTTTATGGATCCTAATTTTAGGCCCATAGCCACTCCTGACTGTAGGAAGTGCAGGAATCGACCCCGCTGGAATTCCTCTGTAGGGCCTTCCCGGCCTCACACCAAGCAACCTATTTTCACCATGTACAGTGAAAAAGTCTTGCTGTCACGTCTTTCCTAGTCTTTATCAGCGTAGGAATAACTGCATCCGGACTGCCCTTTTCCGCTAGAATCCGGCGTTCAACCGCCATGCCGTCAAATGCAGCCGCGGTAAATTTTTGGAACAGACAGGGCCCCTGTTGCAACATGTCCTGTCTGAGAGGCAGAAGCCCTGAGTCCTCTGAGAGCATTTCCTGCAGCTCCTGGTACCGAGTCCCTCTTGGCCAATTCGGAGCACAGAATATTGTTTTCACTCCTCCTTTTATTACAATTCTCAGCCCTTGGGTATGAGACGAAGAGGAAGGAATACAGAGACTGACTGGAACACCCACGGTGTTACTAGTGCGACCACAGCTATCACCTGAGGGTCCCTTGACCCGGCGTAAAACCTTTTTTAGCTTTTTATTGAGGTGGGACGCCATCTAGTCCACCTTAGGCAGCTCCCATCAATTTGCAAACTGCGTGAAGACTTCCTGATGAAGTCCCCACTTTTCCGGGATGAGGTCGTGCCTGCTGAGGAAGTCTGCTTCCCAGATGTCCACTCCTGGAACGAACACTGCTGACAGTGCGCTTACTTGATTCTCCGCCCAGCGAAGAATTATGGTGGCTTCTGCCCTCGCCACCCTGCTCCTTGTGCCGCCTTGGCGGTTTACATGAACTCCTGCGGTCTGACTGGATCAGAACCGGTTGGTCGCGAAGCAGGATCTCCGCTTGACTTAGGGCGTTGTATATGGCCCTTAGTTCCAGGATATTGATGTGAAGGCAAGTCAGTTGACTTGACCACAGACCTTGGAAATTTCTTCCCTGTGTAACTGCCCCCCACCCTCAGAGGCTTGCATCCGTGGTCACCAGGATCCAGTCCTGAATGCCGAATCTGTGGCCCTCGAGAAGGTGAGCACTCTGCAGCCACCACAGGAGAGATACCCTGGCCCTGGGGGATAGGGTGATTAACCGATGCATCTGAAGAGGTGATCCGGACCACTTGTCCAGTAAGTCCCATTGGAAGGTCCTCGCATGGAACCTGCCTAAGGGGATGGCCTCGTATGATGTCACCATCCTTCCCAGGACTCGAGTGCAGTGATGCACTGACACCTGTTTTGGTTTTAATAGATTCCTGACCAGTGTCATGAGCTCCTGAGCTCTCTCTATCGGGAGATAAACCCTTTTCTGGTCTGTGTCTAGGATCGTGCCTAGGAGAGGCAGATGAGCTGTAGGAACCAACTGCGACTTTGGAATATATAGAATCCAGCCGTGTTGCCGTTACACTTCCAGAGAAAGTGATACGCTGTTCAGCAACTGCTCTCTTGATCTCACTTTTATGAGGAGATCGTCGAAATACGTGATAATAATGACACCTTGCTACCGCAGGAGCACAATCATATCCGCCATTACCATGGTGAATATTCTCGGGCCGTGGAGAGACCAAACGGCAACATCTGAAATTGGTAATGACAATCCCGTACCGCAATTCTGAGGTATGCCTAATGAGGTGGATAAATGGGGACCTGAAGGTATGCATCCCTTATGTCCCGATTCACAATAAAGTCTCTCCATTTTTAGGCTTGCACTGACCGCTCTTAGCGATTCCATCTTGAACTTGAACCTTCTCAGGTATATGTTCAGGGATTTTTAATTCGATATGGGTCTGACCGAACCGTCTGGTTTCGGGATTACAACATGGTCTAATAATAACACCCTCTTGTTGAAGGAGGGGACCCTTGACCACCACCTGTTAAAGATACAATTTGTGAATTGCAGTTAACACTGGCTCCCTCTCTTGGGGGAAGCCCGCAGGGCCGTCGGTGAGGGAGGCATCTTCTCACAGTCCAGCTTGTATCCCTGAGACACAATATCTATTGCCCAGGGATCGAACAGGGAGTGAACCCACTTGTGGCTGAACTTACGAAGGCGTGTCCCCACCGGGCCTAGCTCCGCCTGTGGAGCCCCAGCGACAGTGGTGGATTTTTGTAGGGGCCGGGAAGGACTTCTGTTCCTGGGAACTAGCTGCCCGGCTCTGACAAGAAAGGACGCACCTCAGACTTTCTTGTTTCTTTATACGAAAGGCTGCATTTAATAATGTCGTGCTTTCTTAGGCTGTGCAGGAATATAAGGCAAACTAGCAGAATTACCAGCTATAGCTGTGGAGACCAGGCCCGAGAACCCTTCTCCACACAATCCTCAGCCTTCCATATGCCTCTTAAGTCGGCATCATCTGTCCAATGCATATTCGACAGGACACGTCAAGCAGAGATCGAATTAGCTTTGACTCTAGGACCCAGTATACTCATGTCTCTTTGGGCATGCTTTATAACTATATATCTATCACTTAAGACAGCATCTTTAATATATATATATATCTCTATATATACATATATATATCTATATGCATACTAGGGTCTCATCTCTGCTTATAAGGTACCTGTCCACGCTGCCACAGCGCTATAAACCCATGCCGACACAATCGCCGGTCTGGGTAGTATACTATAATGTGCACGCTATCTGCAGGATCCCTGAGAATAGCAAGTGCTACCATCTGTGCAAACAGGACACCCCAGGGAAAGATTCTCAACATATCCTGGCCCTAGTGGGGAAAGGATACAGCCTGAGAATTCTCTTGTGGGAAGCTGCCGTCTCTTGTCTGGAGATTCCCGCTCTTTTTCCTCATGAGAGGAGGGAAATTTACCTCAGCATTCTTCCCCTTAAACATGTGTACTCTCGTGTCAGAGACAGATGAGTCATAAGTGATATGCAAATCATCTTTTATTTCAATAATCATATATTGAATACCTTCTAGCCATCTTGGCTGTAACTTTGCATTATCGTAGTCGACAGTGGAGTTAAACTCCATGTCGATACCAGTGTTTGTTATTATGGATAGTGAGCATTGAGAGACTCTGTGACATAGGGACAGACCTGGGTAGATTTCCAGTCTGTTCCCTAACCTTTTGTGCAATAAATTCACCTTAGCACTTACACATATCCAAACAGGTGTCGGCGTTGTCGACGGAGACACCCTCTCACACACATATCCACTCTATCACCTCCTTAGAGGAGCCTTTTACCTCAGACATGTCGACACACGCGTACCGACACACCACACACACAGGGGATGCTCTATTTGAGGACAGTTCCCCCACAAGGCCCTTTGGAGAGACAGAGAGAGAGTATGCCAGCACACACCCCAGCGCTATATAACCCAGGGATTACACTACAACTCAGTGTTTACCCAGTAGCTGCTGTATATACAAATTTTGCGCCTAAATTTATGTGCCCCCCCCCCTCTCTTTTCACCCTTTGTGTACCAGGATACTGCCGGGGAGAGCCTGGGGAGCTTCCTTCCAGCGGAGCTGTGAAGAGAAAATGGCGCTGGTGTGCTGAGGAAGAAGGCCCGGCCCCCTCAGCGGCGGGCTTCTGTCCTGTTTCTGACTAAAATTGGCGGGGGTTTTACACATATACAGTCACAGACTGTATTATGTGTATATATTGCCAAAAGGTATTCTTATTGCTGCCCAGGGCGCCCCCCCAGCGCCCTGCACCCTACAGTGACCGGAGTGTGTGGTGTGCAGTGGGAGCAATGGCGCACAGCTGCAGTGCTGTGCGCTACCTTAATGAAGACCGGAGTCTTCTGCCGCCGATTTCATCGCTTCTCTTCTGTCTTCTGGCTCTGCAAGGGGGACGGCGGCGCGGCTCCGGGAACGGACGATCGAGGTCAGGCCCTGTGTTCGAACCCTCTGGAGCTAATGGTGTCCAGTAGCCTAAGAAGCACAAGCTAGCTGCACGCAGGTAGGTTTGCTTCTCTCCCGTCAGTCCCACGTAGCAGTGAGTCTGTTGCCAGCAGATCTCACTGAAAATAAAAAACCTAACAAATACTTTCTTTCTAGCAAGCTCAGGAGAGCCCACTAGGTGCATCCAGCTCTGGCCGGGCACAGATTCTAACTGAGGTCTGGAGGAGGGGCATAGAGGGAGGAGCCAGTGCACACCAGATAGTACCTAATCTTTCTTTTAGAGTGCCCAGTCTCCAGCGGAGCCCGTCTATTCCCCATGGTCCTTACGGAGTTCCCAGCATCTACTAGGACGTCAGAGAAAGCACAAAGTACGAGCAACCTGAACAACACATCTTTACATAACACAACAGTGTGTGACACAGATGCTAAACTTAGAAAAAGGCAAAATCAGGCTGATACAACTAAGTCGCACCATGCATGCTATAATTGCACTAAAAGTACAAACCCTAAGCACCAGTACACTACAATTGTAAAAAAGATGCTGTGTACTGTAGTGCAAGATTTACTGTAGGTAAACATGCAAACATGGAACAGCATCTAAGTCACATTAATTGTCTCATGCCACATACTACTAAAATGATGGGTAAATAAGGACACATCTGTAAAGGATCTACAGAAAAACAGGTGGAGCTGCAAGCTTAATCTATCAGCATATCATGGTATGCCCTTGATGGGATATGCAAAACAATTTAAATGTATATTTTGTTGATTTATGTTTACTCAGATTTCCCATGAATTCAAACAGTTAAAGCAGGGGTGGGGAACTTTTTTTCTACCGAGGGCCATTTAGATATTTATAAAATCCTTCGGGGGCCATACAAAAATGGGTGTGGCCAGTTAAAATGGGACGTGATACACATATGCCCCCAATAGTGCAGTGCCAGATCCACAATTGCCCCCACAGTGCCAGGTATACAAATGCCCCCACAGTGCCAGGTATACAAATGCCCCCACAGTGCCATGTATACAAATGCCCCTCACAGTGCCAGGTGTACAAATGCCCCCCACAGTGCCAGGTATACAGATGCCCCCACAGTGCCAGGTATACAGATGCCCCCACAGTGCCAGGTATACAGATGCCCCCACAGTGCCAGGTATATAGATGCCCCTCGCAGTGCAAGGTATACAGATGCCCCTCACAGTGCCAGGTATA
The DNA here is from genome assembly GCF_028390025.1 of Pseudophryne corroboree. Taxonomy (NCBI): domain Eukaryota; kingdom Metazoa; phylum Chordata; class Amphibia; order Anura; family Myobatrachidae; genus Pseudophryne; species Pseudophryne corroboree. Next base: position 773,415,593 of record NC_086444.1, on the reverse strand, counting down.
CAAATGCCCCTCACAGTGCCAAGTGTTCAAATGCCCCTCACAGTGCCAGGTATACAGATGTCCCCACAGTGCCAGGTATACAGATGCCCCCCCACAGTGCCAGGTATACAGATGCCCCCCCACAGTGCCATGTATACAGATGCCCCCCCACAGTGCCAGGTATAATGATGCCCCCCCCACAGTGCCAGGTATACAGATGCCCCCACAGTGCCAGGTAAACAGATGCCCCTCACAGTGCCAGGTATACAGATGTCCCCACAGTGCCAGGTATACAAATGCCCCCCACAGTGCCAGTATACAGATGCCCCCCACAGTGCCAGGTATACAGATGCCCCCCACAGTGCCAGGTATACAGATGCCCCCCACAGTGCCAGGTATACAGATGCCCCTCACAGTGCCAGGTATACAGATGCCCCTCACAGTGCCAGGTATACAAATGCCCCTCACAGTGCCAGGTGTTCAAATGCCCCTCACAGTGCCAGGTATACAGATGTCCCCACAGTGCCAGGTATACAGATGCCCCCCCACAGTGCCAGGTATACAGATGCCCCCCCACAGTGCCAGGTATACAGATGCCCCCCACACAGTGCCAGGTATACAGATGCCCCCCCACAGTGCCAGGTATACAGATGCCCCCCCACAGGGCCAGGTATACAGATGCCCCCACAGTGCCAGGTAAACAGATGCCCCTCACAGTGCCAGGTATACAGATGTCCCCACAGTGCCAGGTATACAAATGCCCCCCACAGTGCCAGTATACAGATGCCCCCCACAGTGCCAGGTATACAGATGCCCCCCACAGTGCCAGGTATACAGATACCCCCCACAGTGCCAGGTATACAGATGCCCCACACAGTGCCAGGTATACAGATGCCCCCCACAGTGCCCCCCCCCTTCCGTGCTACTTATCGCTCCTTTCGGCGGGACACGGAGGAGAGCACGGCTATGTTGGGCGGCGGCGTGTAGGACTTGAAACCAGCTGGTTCGAGAGTCAATCAGAGCTCGCGGACCGGCAGCCGCGGCTCCTGATTGGCTGCCGGTCCGCGAGCTCTGATTGGCTCACGAACCGGCGGCTGGTTTTAAGTTCTACACGGCGCCGCCGCGCTCTTCTCCCTGTCCTGACACTGACAGCTGAGACACGCTGCTGCCGGACTGAGCGGCGGCGTGTCTCACTGGGAGAAGCGGGTGGTCCGGAGCAAACGGCTTTGCGGGCCTTATACGGCCCGCGGGCCGGAGGTTCCCCACCCCTGAGTTAAAGTAATACAAATATATTGTTTTACTCTTGATAAATGTACTCAATGTGCTTGTGCATACAGTATGCATTATATAGCCCCAATGTAATGTTGGTGATGTAATTGTTGGTGATTTACTGCATGTGCCAAGATTTGGCAGTCTAGTTATGAGGTTTAAATCATTTTGGAAGACTGTTATATGTTCAGATTACCCATTTCCTGGATCAACCCCACACCTGTTCCCAGTGTCGGAATGGGGTATGAAGGGCCCACCGGGGTAGGGTAGGGGCCCATGCATAGAGGTGCGGCCATCCTAGAAAGGGGGTGTGGTCATCTCCCACAGAGGCTTGGATAACATTTAGAGAGTGCATGATCTGGGCCCCTTGGTTAATGTATACAGTAAATAATGCTATTGTATCATGATAATGTACCAGACTAATAATAGCAATGCAGTGTAGAGAATACACCACAGTCCTGTGCAGTATAAGGTAACATAAGTTTTATGTATATTTCAAATGCACAGTCTGGAACCTGATCCCTAGAGGAGGAGGTGGGGGCCCAGGCAGTGGGCCGCTCTGGGAGTTTCCCCTGTGGGCAAGTGTGACCATGCCTATTCCCCACAGTTTTTGCAATATACCCCTGATTAAACAAACGCATACAGTACTTTATAGATCTGAGCAATAACAGACTTTAAAACCAGTAACATTTCCTTATAAATATCCTAGGCAGCTCTAAATTTACATGTCAACCTTGCCTGACATCTTTATGAACCTTGCCAGAGCACAAAATGCAGAGGAGAACAAGGAAAGACAGTACTGTGCTGTGAGGCCAGGCAGGTTTATCTTTGCTCCATGCATACACATTGCAGCATATCTGGAGTGAATAGTGTGCCCATGACTAGCACCCTCATGTGCACCCGCATATCCATAGGAATTAATGGAGCGATCACCAGCAGTAAACAGCCATGACAGAATAATCTTTCTAAACAAACTTGATCCAGATTGGATATTACTATAGATCCAAGTGACAAATATGGTCCAACTGTAATAGCCTCCGATTTGCTGATTCCAGCATGATTCCAGCAATATAGATGCTAGATTTAAATTGCCAATTAGTTTTAAGGCAAAACCAAGTTGTTTTTGCCTAAAAGCAAATTGACATTTTAAAAATCTCCAGTAACATCTGGGATCACAGTACATAAACAAGTGAGTGCAAAAGCAAATAGGCCCAGATTTATCAAGCCTTGGAGAGTGATAAATTGCACAGTGATAAAATACCAACGAATCTACTGCCATGTTACAGGCTGCGAATGAAAAATGACAGGAACTGACTGGTTGATACTTTATCACCATGCAATTTATCGCTTTCCAAGGCTTGATAAATCTGGGACACAGTGACTTATATTTCAGGACAATGCAAGACAAGTACATGGTTTATAAACATTGCTACATCAGTTGTCATAGCACTCAATAAGCAGGAGGGTAGCAGAAACCAATTGTGGGAGTATGGAGTAGATGATAGTATAAGTAAAGGATGCCAAAGCACATGAGGGAAGAGGGTCATGCTCGTGAGAGATTACATTCTAAAGGGGAGAGGCAGACAGACAGGGGTGACATAGGGGAGGGGCAGACAGTGGGAATGGAACATATGGTTAGGATGAGAAATAGCTGGGTTTGATGAAGAAGTTGGTCTTTAGAGCCTGTTTGAAGTTTTGTAGATAGATGAAGGGTCTGATAGAGAGAGGGAGAGAATGGGAGGAAGTAATAAGTTGGCAGGTTTTGTGGAGAGAAAAAGGCAAGTGGGAGTGTGAAGATAGCTGAGGTCAAAGATGTAAATGGGACAAAAAAGGCTGAGGGATTTGTAAGTGAGTGTGAGAAGCCTTAATTGTACTCTGAAAGGGAAGGGGAGACAATGTATGGCTTGTAGGAGAGGGTAAGAAGGTGTAATATCTTTGGAGAGGAAGATGAGCTGGACAGGAGCATGGAGTAAAGATTGGAGTGGAGGGAGGTGGTAGTCAGGGAGGCCAGATAGGAGGAGGGTACAGTAGTTCAATCTGGAGATGCCCAGTGAGTATATGAGGGTGTTAGTAGCATCCGGGGAGAGAAAATAGAATAACATCATTGAGTATTTCACAAATTAAGAAATTTCAATGCAACATTTTGTAATAATGTATCTATTATATAAACTGTAGCAAATCACTTGTCAGGATATTCATCCTTGGTGCAACAAAAGGTACAGGGACTTAAACCATATATAATTATAGTTAGATATCAAATGTGAGTGCGCTAATAAATACAATCATATATACATAATTTAATCAAGGCTGCTGATTTGATAAAAAATATATACCTTTATTTGACTGTTAAAAAACAAAAGTAACCCATAAAACTATCATAGTACCAAAACAATCAAGACTGAAAGGCAATTAATGGATATATGTATAAGCTCTCGCCAATTGGCGAATAGTGTGCCCATGACTAGCACAATTGGGCTTTGATGTCAATACAAAGCATGCATAACGGTATATTAATTTGTTAGACACAGCACAGTCTTTTCATACAGTCCTGCTGGTTAGTAAAGCTGTTATCTCTCTCCAGGGGATTTGTTAGTAACTGTATTATTGTTGTTAAGTAAGCATAGCTGATGCCATATTAGAAAGTTCACAGTCCCACACTGGTTAAATGTTAGAAATATTTGTTTGACTTTAAGTATTTTTGTTAAAACAATATACTGAGCAGCAGTAGATAGTTACGTGATGCAATGCTGGTAATAGTTATTTCCGCGGCACGATACTCCCGTGGGCAATGCTCACCCCCTGCTCTGTGGCGGTTCAGAGTGTCCGTTGCCTGGCTAGTGCAGCTGTCTCCAACTGGGCATTGACGCTGAAAGCATGTGGTGTAGCAGGGAGCGCTTGGTCGCGGACCGCGACTTCCGGGTTTGACGGAGCTTCCGGCTTCCGATGCGTTCCACCTGCGTTCCACCTGACGTATCACGATCACCTACGCATTTCTCCGCCTTTGGTGGATGACACTTCTGAAGAAATGATGACCTACCGGATGTGGGTGCAGTGTGCTGGCCTCTGCTATGTAATGACGGTGTGGGGAGGTGGACACCTGTCAGTGCTATCAGCAGAGGTACTGTAGTGGACTGAATTGCTCATTATCTGCACCTGGACTATATATACATATGGTGCACAGATTCTAAAGATATATAAACAATATATATATATATATATATATATATATATATGTAACTGGAAAAGAATGATGAAGGCGCACTCAGTGAATCAATGTATAAAGTAGATTTACTACAAATAACAAGCTCACATACATCATAGGTTTAAAATCACCAGCTCGTGAGAACCGAAAAAGCTGTCTCCAATATCACTTGCAGCAGTCTGTCTCTCAGGTTGCCGGCACACGATTGCACTCGGGTCAGCGTCTCAGCTTGCGGATCAAGTGTTCATGAGTGGAACGAACACGTCCTTGTTTAGGCCACGCCCAACGCGTTTTGTCACTGTATGACTTCGTCAGGGGGTGTGGTCAGTGTCTCCAGCGACGTCTTTTTATACGCACTGATTACTTACATCATATACTCAGGTGTAGCACATTACTGACAACCTTATACACACTTTTACATCAACGAATGCTTTTAGACATCTTATAACTTGCTCTTCTTTAACAATTTAAATAAACTTTATTTACGAAAATATATACTATTTTAAAAACTCATATATAATGGTCAGAAAAAAATAATAAAAAAGGAAAAATAAAACGAGCAGTAATAAAATGTCCATTACAGAGGTTCAACTCAGCAGATGAATGGAAAAAGCAATAAAGAGCCTAAAGCTATAACATTATACGACACGGCAAACTCCGTTTATATATATATTCTTAATAGCTATCATATCATCTAGCGGGGGTGTACACCCACTGTGGGGGGCGTCCGCTGGAGGGGGAACAAACCGAGCCGCCACTGCGACTGCCGGAAGAAGCAGGAGCAAACACGGAAAGGTCACACCACCCGTAGTCGCGCACCCAGCGAGCAACTCAACCAGTCAAATACACAACCCCAATCAGTTGCTAATAGCAATATCACCAATTAATGACTTATCATGATAATAAAAAGTGAACCGGAAAAGAGTTCATGATTTTATCATACACTACATATGTATAGCGGACTACCTATTCGGGAAATACTAAAATAAGATACTAAAATTAGAAGAAGAACAAGAAGGAGAGGCAAAAAAGGGGGGAAAAAAGGGGGGGGGGAAGGGGAGGAGAGAGAGAGACAAATAAAGCAGCAAAATTATAACATCCAGATACTAGACATATATATAGGGAATATAACTATACACAGTAGATGATATACCGATAGATTTTATAATTATCTACTTTTGTAGTAATTAATATAAGAATGGTGTAATATCATAGGTTTCATTTAAACCTGATGGTACAAGGGTGTTTAATATATATCCAAAATGTCTCTCTCTTACTTAGTTGTTTTAGTATATCACCACCTCTCTCATCTACGATTACATGTTCAAGAGCTTTAAAAGTAAAATGGGCCAGGGACGACTTGCAGCAAATAGCCCAGTGTCTTGGGACACTGTGCGTTGTAACTTTATTAACTATATTACGATTGTGCTCTAAAATCCTTAATTTTAATTGGCGCTTGGTTTTCCCAATATATCTAGCTCCACAACCGCATTCTAACATATATATAACGTTAGTAGTTTGGCAATTAATAAAGCCTTTTATATCCCATGATTCCTTATTATTGATGCTAAATATCTTTTTCCTTTCTCTGCTGGTGTATTTGCAGACCTTGCATTTGTTACACGGAAAAAATCCATTCACATTACCTAACCAGGTTTTTTCCGAGGTATTTTTCAGCCTGGTTGGTGCTAATTTATTTTTCAGGGTTGGTGCTCTTCTAAAGATTACTTGTGGAATTTCAGGGATTATTTTATTGAGTATGGGATCAAGCTTTAAAATGTCCCAGTGTTTATACAAAATGTTCTTAATTTCTCTATTTCTCGTATTAAATCCTGTGGAGAAAGGAACTAGATTTAAATCTTTATTATTCCTGTCTTTATAACTTAATAGATTGGATCTATCCATAGCTCTCACTTTCTCTTTACAATCATTAATGAGTTTCTCTGGATATTGTTTTTCACAGAATCTATTACTATAAATTAATGATTGCTCATCATATTTATCTATATCAGCACAATTACGACGAATTCTAATAAACTGGGATAACGGTATATTATTGACCCATTTTTTAAGGTGGCAGCTATTATAATGAATGTAATTGTTGCTGTCTACTTTTTTAATATGGGTATAAGTTTCTATCTTTGACCCTGGCATCCACTTACTGGTATCCAACACTAGGTCCAAAAACTCTATAGAAGTTACTTGAAAGTTGGAAGTGAATCTTAAATTCCATTCATTACTATTCAATTCTTGCAAAAATATTTCAAAACTTTCTTTTCCACCCTGCCAAATTATTAACACGTCATCTATATAACGTTTGAATAATTTTATATTATCACAGAAAGAGTTATCATTTTCAATGTTTTCAGTCTCCCATTTTCCTCAATAGAGATTCGCGAAGCTCGGTGCGTATGGCGTACCCATCGCCACACCGCGTTGCTGTATGTAAAACTGGTCATTAAACAAAAAGTAATTGTTTTTTAATACAAAATCTATGCAATCCAGGAGGAAATTTGTTTGGTCATTACTTAGATTATCATCCATATCAAGGTAATATTTGATAACTTCTAAACCTTTCTTATGGGGAATACTGGTGTACAGTGATTCTACGTCCACTGTACACCAGTAATAATCCTCCTTCCATTCCAAATTATTCAAAATCTGTAAAACAGCTGTGGAATCCTTTATATATGAATTTAAGTTGACCACATATTTCTTTATATATATATCCACAAACTCCGACAGTCTAGCTGTTACTGAGTCGGTCCCTGATATTATAGGGCGTCCCGGAGGCTTATTTAACCTCTTGTGGATTTTAGGCAACTGGTAAAATAAAGCTGTACGTGGATGTGGATTAAGAATATAAGCATATTTATTTTGATCGATACATTCTTTCAACAAACCATCATCTAAGAGTTTCTTGAGATCACTTATTATACTCTCACTGGGGTCAATACATAAAGTTTTATACGTAGATGTATCACTCAGCAGTCTTTGGGATTCCTCCATATAATCCTTTTTATTGATAACCACTAGCCCCCCCTTTATCAGCCATCTTAATAATAACCTGATGATTACTCTCTAACGATTTAATGGCACTCCTCTCACCTTTGTCTAGATTATCCTTCCTTTTAATTCTATCTTTACATAGATTTTAAAAATCTTTTTGTATTAAATTAGCAAAGGTCTCTATATGACTACCACGTGATTCAATAGGGTAGTAGGTTGATTTAGGCTTTAGACCAGTTTTATTTGATTCTTTTGTATTATTTATAACTTCTCCTTTCAATTCATTTTTAAGAAAATGTCTCTTTAAAGTTAGCAAATGTATATATTTATTGGCGTCAACAAACAATTCAAAACCATTAGGTTCAACTACAGGAGCAAACGTTAACCCTTTAGATAGCAGCTTAATCTCATTAACCGTTAACTCATGATCAGATAGATCAAAGATACCAGAGGGAACTAATGTTCCTCTCTTCTCATTTTGCTTGTTCTTAAATCCTCTCTGTCCTCTCTTACTTCTTCTTGTTTTTTTCTTTTTGTACCCGGGCTGTTCTGTAGATCTTTGTTCAAGGGTTTCATCCTGTCCCTCCAATTTTGTCCACTCCGTAAAAAATTAGTATTACCTTTAAAGGGCGTTTCTAAAACCTTATATCTATTAGAAGTATAAACATCTGATTTTTCTGGTATATAAGATCGCTTTCTCCTTCTAGTATAGGGTACTTTCTGCCAACCATTGTTCCTGGTAACCTCATTGTTAAATTCTCTATCTCTGTTGGCTCTAACATTCCAATTTCTCACTCTATCATTCCTGTAATCATCCAGATCTCACTTGAACTTTTTTACTTTCACTTCTATAAGTTCTTTCTCTGCCTTATCTATTCTATTATCCATCTCATATTTTAGCTCTTTAAATTCTTTAAGTCCTTTAACTGGCTCCATTTTAATCTCTAATTCTCCTAATTCATTATCTATATCATAAATTTCCCTTTTCCTCTCATGAACAATAAGTTTGATAAGTTAATTTGAACAATTATCCAAAATTTTAAACCAACAGTCTATAAACTCTTTCCTTTCATTACCAAAGGTAGGGGTTTTGTTAATACGTAAACCTCTGGGTATTCTTTCTGATTCTAAATAATTTTCAAGGGTGGTAATTTCCCAACTAATCCTCATTTCCTACATTAACAACTTTTCTGTTTGATTACATAGAGAATCTAAATCATAGTCAGTATTCAATTGCCTCTTATTGCCTAAACATTCATTGAACCTCTTATGGCAGTCCTCAAAACGCCTTAGTCTTTTTCAATAATTAAAAATTGACCACAATAAAGTGACCTAAAATCAGGACAATGGGGGTAATTCCAAGTTGATCGCAGCAGGATTTTTGATAGCAACTGGGCAAAACCATGTGCACTGCAGGGGAGGCAGATATAACATGTGCAGAAAGAGTTAGATTTGGGTGGGTTATATTGTTTCTGTGCAGGGTAAATACTGGCTACTTTATTTTTACACTGCAAATTAGATTGCAGATTGAACACACCACACCCAAATCTAACTCTTTCTGCACGTTATATCTGCCTCCCCTGCAGTGCACATGGTTTTGCCCAGTTGCTATCAAAAATCCTGCTGCGATCAACTTGGAATTACCCCCAATATGTTGCAAATTACACAAATAGGACACAACAGATAGCAGCAAACCAATTGGTTACAAATAATTTAAAAGGAAAGGATGGTTGTGCATTCAATGTTATCCGTCCTTAAAAGTCCATAAAATCCGTACTAGTTTCAGATGTAGGTGCTGGCACTTCTAAACAGTGTAACCACACTGCTAATTGGAAATGTAACTGGAAAAGAATGATGAAGGCGCACTCAGTGAATCAATGTATAAAGTAGATTTACTACAAATAACAAGCTCACATACATCATACAGTAGGTTTAAAATCACCAGCTCGTGAGAACCGAAAAAGCTGTCTCCAATATCACTTGCAGCAGTCCGTCTCTCAGGTTGCCGGCACACGATTGCACTCGGGTCAGCGTCTCTGCTTGCAGATCAAGTGTTCATGAGTGGAACGAACACGTCCTTGTTTAGGCCATGCCCAACGCGTTTCGTCACTGTATGACTTTGTCAGGGGGTGTGGTCAGTGTCTCCAGCGACGTCTTTTTATACGCACTGATTACTTACAGCATATACTCAGGTGTAGCACATTACTGACAACCTTATACACACTTTTACATCAACGAATGCTTTTAGACATCTTATAACTTGCTCTTCTTTAATAATTTAAATAAACTTTATTTACGAAAATATATACTATTTTAAAAACTCATATATAATGGTCAGAAAAAAATAATAAAAAAGGAAAAATAAAACGAGCAGTAATAAAATGTCCATTACAGAGGTTCAACTCAGAAGATGAATGGAAAAAGCAATAAAGAGCCTAAAGCTATAACATTATACGACACGGCAAACTCCGTTTATATATATATTCTTAATAGCTATCATATCATCTAGCGGGGGTGTACACCCGCTGTGGGGGGCGCCCGCGGGAGGGGGAACAAGCCGAGCCACCACTGCGACTGCCGGAAGAAGCAGGAGCAAACACGGAAAGGTCACACCACCCGTAGTCGCGCACCCAGCGGGCAATTCAACCAGTCAAATACACAACCCCAATCAGTTGCTAATAGCAATATCACCAATTAATGACTTATCATGATAATAAAAAGTGAACCAGAAAAGAGTTCATGATTTTATCATACACTACATATGTATAGCGGACTACCTATTCTGGAAATACTAAAATAAGATACTAAATTAAGAAGAAGAACAAGGGGGAGAGGCAAAAAAGGGGAAACAAAGGGGGGGGGGAAAGGGGAGGAGAGAGAGAGACAAATAAAGCAGCAAAATTATAACATCCAGATACTAGACATATATATAGGGAATATAACTATACACAGTAGATGATATACCGATAGATTTTATAATTATCTACTTTCGTAGATATATATATGTGTGTGTAAATTGTGCCCTATATATATATATATAGTGCAGGTGTGGATAATGCAGAAGCATAGCCACACAGCATGGCTCTGAAACATGTAGTAAAGGGCAATTTATTTCATCATGCTGTCCGGTGCTGACAAGAGGGGAGGGCCCTCCTGTCTTAAGTGCTCCAAGCCCCCCTAAGGCTTAATCCAGCCTTGCCTTACCCCCATTTCTTAACTGCTCATAGATAACTTACACTGGACTAAGGGGGTCATTCTGAGTTGATCGCTCGCTAGCTACTTTTTGCAGCCGTGCAAGCGCATAGTTGCCTCTCACAGGGGAGTGTATTTTCGCTCTGCAAGGGTGCGACCGCATGTGCAGCCGAGCGGTACAAAAGCAGTTTGTGCAGTTACTGAGTAGGTCTGAACTTACTCAGCCACTGCGATCACTTAAGTCTGTCCGGTCTTGGAATTGACGTCAGACACCCTCCCTGCAAAAGCTTGGACACGCCTGCGTTTTTCCAACAACTCCCTGAAAATGGTCAGTTGACACCCATAAATGCCTTCTTCCTTTCAATCTTCTTGCGATCGGCTGTGCGAATGGATTCTTCGTTAAATCTATCGCCCAGCAACGATCCACTTTGTAACCATACGATGCACCTGAGCATTGCGGTGCATACGCATGCGCAGTAGTGACCTGATCACTGCGCTGTGAAAAACGGCAGCGTGGGATCAGGTCAGAATGACCCCCTAAGTTACTGCACCCTAGTCTGCATGCAACCAAGGCTCTCCCCCTGTTTAAGCATGCTTGCTATTATCCATCTACCACACACCTGCTGCCCACGGCCTGGAGACCGACATTTCAATTGTTTCTGGGATTTATGTCACTAATTATTCTAAAGGGCTACATAAGGCCAAAAACCCCAAAACATTTTTATATTATCATCATCCATCATATGAGAATTTTGTTTTTTCGAAATTGAAGTGCATCCACAAACAATGTAAATTTATCACCTGTGGTAAATTTTAAATGCAAATTTAAATACGCATTTTTGATCATTAGAAATCCTAAAATTTCCTTACAATAATTTAATATTCTTTAATCATTCTGTTATGGTATAAGCCGTCTCCTGTCTAGGCCCTACAAGGTTTCTTTTTGAGCTGTTTTTGGTACATTGATTATTTCTGATTGTTTCAGTTTCTTTGGTTTCCTAAAAACAGAATCATCATGATTCTCAGGTTAATAAATTATTTTGAATTGGTAAATTATATATCCACTATGTTTTGCACACTTTAATATTTTAATATTTTCAAATATTTTGGCTCTTACTAAACTGCATAAATACAGTATGAATTACACTTTGCCTCTGTACATCAAATGACAGTGAAAAGGAAATATATTTCTTGGATGTTACCACCAAGTTGAATAATTAGCACATCAGTTTAGCAGAAACATGAATCGCAACACTTTACTTGCAGCCAACAGTGGCCTTCCGCCAGATTTAAAGATGTGCCGTGTAGTATGAATCGCCAGCATTCCTGCAGAAGTACTGTACCTAACCAACCAGACTCTGTGAGCAAAGATTTCAACCCAGACAATATCATAAATGAACATTTTATAATATAAATTTCTCTTAAAAACAAGTTAAGAGGTGTAAATGAAAATAACTCTTGCATGTATTTTGGAATACACAACTTTTCAGTATATTATAATAAAAAAATACACAGCCTATGGCATGTTATAGAAGGGAAATTAACTTTAGAGATCATCTGGTAAAACTTATGTTATCAATAATTTGCCAAGTCTAAATTTATTCATCACTACCAAGAAATCAGGGTATAAAAGGTGTCCTTTCTGTGTTACTTGTGGATCTCTTGAGAATCCCCATATTGGTAAAACAATTCACATTAGGCACATTCTCACTTGCACCACCAAGTTCATTGTGTATATAATCATTTGCCCTTGTGGATTATACTATGTTGACATGACTAGAGGCATGTTCAGAGAATGGATGGACTTACACAGGTCAGCGATTAGGGCATCATTGGATGGAAAGGAGATGGTTCAACCTGTTTCACTCCACTTTAAGGAAATTGGACACTCCCTCATCATACTAAAATCTGTGCATATCCAGCCAAAAGCATAGTTTAAAATATGTATGATCAAGGTGACTTACACTCACACCCAACTTTGTCATGACCTTGCAATGGTCTATTTGCTGACAGCAGGAGACATCACACTTCCTTGATGGTTCATTTACAGATAAGGTATTGTACCAGTGGAAGTGTACAAGGAGTTTAGAAACATATTTTTCCCCATCTCCTGTAAAATGTTAATAGTCTGAATGTAACAAGGGTACTTTCCTCCTCCATGTTCAATACAGTCATCATTGTTATCCCCAAACTTGGCAAAGATCTCACGTGGTGGAATTTTGCAGACTTATCTTCTTATTGTCTGCTAAAGCAAAGTGATGGCTAAAATACATGCTACTACTGTATATTTAACATGGTAATACATCAAATTGTACTTCCCAATTAAACTGTATCTATCCACAGGAAGTCTAAACCTCAAAAGTTCCATTGATTATTAGAGATAAGCGGGTTCGGTTCCTCGGAATCCGAACCCCCCCGAACTTCAGACTTTTTACACGGGTCCGAGGCAGACTCGGATCTTCCCGCATTGCTCGGTTAACCCGAGCGCGCCCGAACGTCATCATCCCGCTGTCGGATTCTCGCGAGGCTCGTATTCTATCGCGAGACTCGGATTCTATATAAGGAGCAGCGCGTCGCCGCCATTTTCACACGTGCATTGAGATTGATAGGGAGAGGACGTGGCTGGCGTCCTCTCCGTTAGAATAGATAGAGACACTTGAGTTGATTTACTACTAACTTAGTAATTTTGGGGAGCATTAGGAGTACTCAGAGTGCAGAGTTTTGCTGATAGTTACTAGTGACCACCACCAGTTTTATTTATTATTTAATATAATCCGTTCTCTGCCTGAAAAAAAACGATACACAGTCACATACCATATCTGTGCTCAGCCTCAGTGTGCTGCATGATAATATCATCTATGTATATCTGACTGTGCTGAGTGCTCACTGCTCACACAGCTGAATTGTGGGGGAGACTGGGGTGCAGTTATAGCAGGAGTACAGTGCACACTTTTGCTGCCAGTGTGACTGACCAGTGACCACCAGTATATTGTCTGCCTGAAAAAGTTAAATACTCCTGTGGTGTTTTTTTTTTCATTCTATAAACGCATTCTGCTGACAGTGTCCAGCAGGTCCGTCATTCATTATATTATATCAATATTTACCTGCAGTAGTGTTATATTTTTTTTGTTCATCTCTATCATCTTTATCATCTCTATATTAGCAGACGCAGTACGGTAGTCCACGGCTGTAGCTACCTCTGTGTCGTCAGTGCTCGTCCATAATTGTATACCTACCTGTGGTGGGGTTTTATTTTCTATCTTCTTCATACTAGTAGTTTAGGAGTCTGCTGACAGCGTCCAGCAGGTCCGTCATTATATTATATATACCTGCAGTAGTGATATATATATATTTTTTATATCATTATCATCTCTATACTAGCAGACGCAGTACGGTAGTCCACGGCTGTGGCTACCTCTGTGTCGTCAGTGCTCGTCCATAATTGTATACCTACCTGTGGTGGTTTTTTTTTTTCTATCTTCTTCATACTAGTAGTTTAGGAGTCTGCTGACAGTGTCCAGCAGGTCCGTCATTATATTATATATACCTGCAGTAGTGATATATATATATTTTTATATCATTATCATCTCTATACTAGCAGACGCAGTACGGTAGTCCACGGCTGTAGCTACCTCTGTGTCATCAGTGCTCGTCCATAATTGTATACCTACCTGTGGTGGGGTTTTATTTTCTATCTTCTTCATACTAGTAGTTTAGGAGTCTGCTGACAGTGTCCAGCAGGTCCGTCATTATATTATATATACCTGCAGTAGTGATATATATATATTTTTTATATCATTATCATCTCTATACTACAGACGCAGTATGGTAGTCCACGGCTGTAGCTACCTCTGTGTCGTCAGTGCTCGTCCATAATTGTATACCTACCTGTGGTGGGGGTTTTTTTTCTATCTTCTTCATACTAGTAGTTTAGGAGTCTGCTGACAGTGTCCAGCAGGTCCGTCATTATATTATATATACCTGCAGTAGTGATATATATATATTTTTGATATCATTATCATCTCTATACTAGCAGACGCAGTACGGTAGTCCACGGCTGTAGCTACCTCTGTGTCGTCAGTGCTCGTCCATAATTGTATACCTACCTGTGGTGGTTTTTTTTTTCTATCTTCTTCAACCACCACCAGTTTTATTTATTATTTAATATAATCCGTTCTCTGCCTGAAAAAAAACGATACACAGTCACATACCATATCTGTGCTCAGCCTCAGTGTGCTGCATGATAATATCATCTATGTATATCTGACTGTGCTGAGTGCTCACTGCTCACACAGCTGAATTGTGGGGGAGACTGGGGTGCAGTTATAGCAGGAGTACAGTGCACACTTTTGCTGCCAGTGTGACTGACCAGTGACCACCAGTATATTGTCTGCCTGAAAAAGTTAAACACTCCTGTGGTTTTTTTTTTTATTCATTCTATAAACGCATTCTGCTGACAGTGTCCAGCAGGTCCGTCATTCATTATATTATATAAATATTTACCTGCAGTAGTGTTATATTTTTTTTGTTCATCTCTATCATCTTTATCATCTCTATATTAGCAGACGCAGTACGGTAGTCCACGGCTGTAGCTACCTCTGTGTCGTCAGTGCTCGTCCATAATTGTATACCTACCTGTGGTGGGGTTTTTTTTTCTATCTTCTTCATACTAGTAGTTTAGGAGTCTGCTGACAGTGTCCAGCAGGTCCGTCATTATATTATATATACCTGCAGTAGTGATATATATATATTTTTTATATCATTATCATCTCTATACTAGCAGACGCAGTACGGTAGTCCACGGCTGTAGCTACCTCTGTGTCGTCAGTCACTCGTCATCCATAAGTATACTAGTATCCATCCATCTCCATTGTTTACCTGAGGTGCTTTTTAGTTGTGCCTATTAAAAATGGAGAACAAAAATGTTGAGGTTCCAAATATAGGGAAAGATCAAGATCCACTTCCACCTCGTGCTGAAGCTGCTGCCACTAGTCATGGCCGAGACGATGAAATTCCATCAACGTCGTCTGCCAAGGCCGATGCCCAATGTCATAGTACAGAGCATGTAAAATCCAAAACACAATATATCAGTAAAAAAAGGACTAAAAAATCTAAAATAAAATCATCGGAGGAGAAGCGTAAACTTGCCAATATGACAGTTACCACACGGAGTGGCAAGGAACGGCTGAGGCCCTGGCCTATGTTCATGGCTAGTGGTTCAGCTTCACATGAGGATGGAAGCACTCAGCCTCTCGCTAGAAAAATGAAAAGACTTAAGCTGGCAAAAGCACAGCAAAGAACTGTGCGTTCTTCGAAATCACAAATCCACAAGGAGAGTCCAATTGTGTCGGTTGCGATGCCTGACCTTCCCAACACTGGACGTGAAGAGCATGCGCCTTCCACCATTTGCACGCCCCCTGCAAGTGCTGGAAGGAGCACCCGCAGTCCAGTTCCTGATAGTCAGATTGAAGATGTCAGTGTTGAAGTACACCAGGATGAGGAGGATATGGGTGTTGCTGGCGCTGGGGAGGAAATTGACCAGGAGGATTCTGATGGTGAGGTGGTTTGTTTAAGTCAGGCACCCGGGGAGACACCTGTTGTCCGTGGGAGGAATATGGCCATTGACATGCCTGGTGAAAATACCAAAAAAATCAGCTCTTCGGTGTGGAAGTATTTCAACAGAAATGCGGACAACAGGTGTCAAGCCGTGTGTTGCCTTTGTCAAGCTGTAATAAGTAGGGGTAAGGACGTTAACCACCTCGGAACATCCTCCCTTATACATCACCTGCAGCGCATTCATCATAAGTCAGTGACAAGTTCAAAAACTTTGGGCGACAGCGGAAGCAGTCCACTGACTAGTAAATCCCTTCCTCTTGTAACCAAGCTCACGCAAACCACCCCACCAACTCCCTCAGTGTCAATTTCCTCCTTCCCCAGGAATGCCAATAGTCCTGCAGGCCATGTCACTGGCAATTCTGACGAGTCCTCTCCTGCCTCGGATTCCTCCGATGCATCCTTGCGTGTAACGCCTACTGCTGCTGGCGCTGCTGTTGTTGCTGCTGGGAGTCGATGGTCATCCCAGAGGGGAAGTCGTAAGACGACTTTTACTACTTCCACCAAGCAATTGACTGTCCAACAGTCCTTTGCGAGGAAGATGAAATATCACAGCAGTCATCCTGCTGCAAAGCGGATAACTGAGGCCTTGGCATCCTGGGCGGTGAGAAACGTGGTTCCGGTATCCATCATTACTGCAGAGCCAACTATAGACTTGTTTGAGGTACTGTGTCCCCGGTACCAAATACCATCTAGGTTCCATTTCTCTAGGCAGGCGATACCGAAAATGTACACAGACCTCAGAAAAAGACTCACCAGTGTCCTAAAAAATGCAGTTGTACCCAATGTCCACTTAACCACGGACATGTGGACAAGTGGAGCAGGGCAGACTGAGGACTATATGACTGTGACAGCCCACTGGGTAGATGCATTGACTCCCGCCGCAAGAACAGCAGCGGCGGCACCAGTAGCAGCATCTCGCAAACGCCAACTCTTTCCTAGGCAGGCTACGCTTTGTATCACCGCTTTCCAGAATACGCACACAGCTGAAAACCTCTTACGGCAACTGAGGAAGATCATCGCAGAATGGCTTACCCCAATTGGACTCTCCTGTGGATTTGTGGCATCGGACAACGCCAGCAATATTGTGTGTGCATTAAATCTGGGCAAATTCCAGCACGTCCCATGTTTTGCACATACCTTGAATTTGGTGGTGCAGAATTATTTAAAAAACGACAGGGGCGTGCAAGAGATGCTGCCGGTGGCAAGAAGAATTGCAGGACACTTTCGGCGTACAGGCACCACGTACAGAAGACTGGAGCAACACCAAAAACGCCTGAACCTGCCCTGCCATCATCTGAAGCAAGAAGTGGTAACGAGGTGGAATTCAACCCTCTATATGCTTCAGAGGTTGGAGGAGCAGCAAAAGGCCATTCAAGCCTATACAACTGACCACGATATAGGAGGTGGAATGCACCTGTCTCAAGCGCAGTGGAGAATGATTTCAACGTTGTGCAAGGTTCTGCAACCTTTTGAACTTGCCACACGTGAAGTCAGTTCAGACACTGCCAGCCTGAGTCAGGTCATTCCCCTCATCAGGCTTTTGCAGAAGAAGCTGGAGACATTGAAGTAGGAGCTAACACAGAGCGATTCCGCTAGGCATGTGGGACTTGTGGATGGAGCCCTTAATTCGCTTAACAAGGATTCACGGGTGGTCAATCTGTTGAAATCAGAGCACTACATTTTGGCCACCGTGCTCGATCCTAGATTTAAAACCTACCTTGGATCTCTCTTTCCGGCAGACACAAGTCTGCAGGGGTTCAAAGAACTGCTGGTGAGAAAATTGTCAAGTCAAGCGGAACGCGACCTGTCAACATCTCCTCCTTCACATTCTCCCGCAACTGGGGGTGCGAGGAAAAGGCTCAGAATTCCGAGCCCACCCGCTGGTGGTGATGCAGGGCAGTCTGGAGCGACTGCTGATGCTGACATCTGGTCCGGACTGAAGGACCTGCCAACGATTACGGACATGTCGTCTACTGGCACTGCATATGATTCTCTCTCCATTGAAAGAATGGTGGAGGATTATATGAGTGACCGCATCCAAGTAGGCACGTCAGACAGTCCGTACGTATACTGGCAGGAAAAAGAGGCAATTTGGAGGCCCTTGCACAAACTGGCTTTATTCTACCTAAGTTGCCCTCCCACAAGTGTGTACTCCGAAAGAGTGTTTAGTGCCGCCGCTCACCTTGTCAGCAATCGGCGTACGAGGTTACTTCCAGAAAATGTGGAGAAGATGATGTTCATTAAAATGAATTATAATCAATTCCTCCATGGAGACATTCACCAGCAGCAATTGCCTCCACAAAGTACACAGGGAGCTGTGATGGTGGATTCCAGTGGGGACGAATTGATAATCTGTGAGGAGGGGGATGTACACGGTGATGAATCGGAGGATGATGATGAGGTGGACATCTTGCCTCTGTAGAGCCAGTTTGTGCAAGGAGAGATTAATTGCTTCTTTTTTGGTGGGGGTCCAAACCAACCCGTCATTTCAGTCACAGTCGTGTGGCAGACCCTGTCACTGAAATGATGGGTTGGTTAAAGTGTGCATGTCCTGTTTATACAACATAAGGGTGGGTGGGAGGGCCCAAGGACAATTCCATCTTGCACCTCTTTTTTCTTTCATTTTTCTTTGCGTCATGTGCTGTTTGGGGAGTGTTTTTTGGAAGGGCCATCCTGCGTGACACTGCAGTGCCACTCCTAGATGGGCCAGGTGTTTGTGTCGGCCACTTGGGTCGCTGAGCTTAGTCATCCAGCGACCTCGGTGCAAATTTTAGGACTAAAAATAATATTGTGAGGTGTGAGGTGTTCAGAATAGACTGAAAATGAGTGGAAATTATGGTTATTGAGGTTCATAATACTTTGGGATCAAAATGACCCCCAAATTCTATGATTTAAGCTGTTTTTTAGGGTTTTTTGAAAAAAAACACCCGAATCCAAAACACACCCGAATCCGACAAAAAAAAATTCGGTGAGGTTTTGCCAAAACGCGTTCGAACCCAAAACACGGCCACGGAACCGAACCTAAAACCAAAACACAAAACCCGAAAAATTTCCGGTGCACATCTCTTTTGATTATTTTATCTTCTCCAGATGTCCCATGACACAGAGAAAGGATCAGAGAGTGAGGCCCTTGGATGTTTCTAAGTCCTTGAATGTGCTACTTGTGCTGTACTTTGAACCATTGGCAAGTTTTATTTGGTATGACCCCTACATTCATTGCCTGAAGGCCGGTTATGCTGGGGATATCAACACTCTTTACATCAATGACATGCTTCTGTTTATGGATAAATCAGATGATTTGGTGGACATTCTTGCAGATGATGTTTTTGGTGCGTTCTCATGCACTATGATTAATTGGACTAAATCCAGTGTTTTATCCCTTTATGGCTCCCTTTCTGGCAGGCTACCTTCCTTGTGCTTCCGACACCAGATCCCTGCGATTTCAGAACTTGGGGTTTGGGTTACTCCAAAAGCCGTTGAGACTGTCTCACAAAATGTAGACCCTATTATGACTTACTTCAAACAAAGTGTTCATACCTGAAAGGAGCTATCTTTTACAGTCACAGGTAGAATCTTATTAAGATGGTACTCCAACCTAAATATTTCAACATACTCCAGCACTACTAACTGGCACAATCACAGGGACTTAGCCTGTAAATTTAAAATGGAAATTGTTTAAATGATTGGGTCTCCCAGGTAAAATCACCAAAATTGTACTAGTTCCTGCCACTTGCAGACTATTAAATAATTTATATAAAATAGTCAGTTGAGCGGCACTCACTTTAATAGCAGCTGCTACCTGGTGCCCTCCTTTGGTACTACTCAGTAGAGTCCAACATACATCACAAATAGCACTTGGATAATTAATAGCTGAACATGTGGGAAAATTACAAACATTTCAAATTCTTCATTTACAATATATATATATATTTATTTATAGAGGCAAATCGAGTGGCACTCCAATGGACTTTTGTGAAATAACAGGCTATGACAATTATAGCAAGTGAAGGCGACATTTCGGATTTTACTCCTTTGTCAGGCAAAATACATACAAACAAACATCTCCATTGTGCTTTCCTAAATACCCTCCTGAATTACTTTCTGCATCTCACACGTGAGTCACAGATCCCCGTGCCAGAGCCGCCTGCACTTCCGGTGAGCGTCACTTCCTGTCTCCATTGACGTCACTCCGCATCACCCTCCGCTCCGGCGGCATTTTGCTTAGCAACCAGCCTCCAGGATGTTGTTACTGATGGAGGCAAACTCCGTCCACCACATCCACATCACAAATGTCATAGCCACCCGCACTTCCGGACAGTGGTGTGCACATGACTCCGGGGCGTTGGCATGGCTACCAGTCAAACAGGAACCGTGATCACTGTAGAGATAGTACATATAAACTATCACATACATAACTTAAAAAACATATACAGCATAATCAGAGCTAGTTCCTAGGGTATATGTAACCTATAAACAGCAATAGCTTCAAAATATTTATATTAGTAATTATTGATAATTATATATCATATATGGAAAAAAGTCATTATATGTATATCTTATGATTATAGTATATTCCTACTAAGATCTAACTATTTAGTAATTCCAATAATACCCATGACAATAAAATGGACTAAGATGTTATACTAAAGAGAAAAGAGCTAAATATCAATTGTTCATTGAGACCACCCGGTCTAACCGTATCTAGTTTAAAAAACCACTGTGCTTCTAAACATAGAAGTCTCTTTCCTCTGTGTCCCCCATGGAGGTCATCAGGAATGTGATCGATGATCACATATCTCAAGGTGGATAAACTGTGCTTCTCTTGGGCAAAATGTCTCGCCACCGGTTGGTTGTTGTCTTTTCCAGCAAGAGCTGCTCTAATAGGTGAACGGCGTTGGGCGATCCTTTCTCTAAACGTCCTGATAGTCTTGCTTATATAATATAGGCCACAGGGGCATTTTATGGCATAAATCACAAAAGTGCTCAAGCATGTAAGGGGATGACGGATCTGAAATTTTTGCCCACAGTGTGGATGTGTAATGTACTTGGTAGCATTCATGAAACTACAGATTGTACAACCCACACACTTATAGCAACCATTAGGTCTTCTTTGTATATTACTGGGAGTCCTCTTAGAGATATCTGTACGAATCACCAAATCCTGAATGTTGCGTCCTCTTTTATAACAAGACATGGGCCCTCATTCCGAGTTGTTCGCTCGGTATTTTTCATCGCATCGCAGTGAAAATCCGCTTAGTACGCATGCGCAATGTTCGCACTGCGACTGCGCCAATTAACTTTACTATGAAGAAAGTAATTTTACTCACGGCTTTTTCTTCGCTCCGGCGATCGTAATGTGATTGACAGGAAATGGGTGTTACTGGGCGGAAACACGGCGTTTCAGGGGCGTGTGGCTGAAAACGCTACCGTTTCCGGAAAAAACGCAGGAGTGGCCGGAGAAACGGTGGGAGTGCCTGGGCGAACGCTGGGTGTGTTTGTGACGTCAACCAGGAACGACAAGCACTGAACTGATCGCACAGGCAGAGTAAGTCTGGAGCTACTCAGAAACTGCTAAGTAGTTAGTAATCGCAATATTGCGAATACATCGGTCGCAATTTTAAGAAGCTAAGATTCACTCCCAGTAGGCGGCGGCTTAGCGTGTGTAACTCTGCTAAATTCGCCTTGCGACCGATCAACTCGGAATGAGGGCCATGATCTTTGTATGCTTCAGATTCTTTAATTCTTTATCCTGTTGGATGATGGGCCACAGTAAATGTGCAGTTTGCTTGATGACTTGATCTACCGTATTGTACATGTGAACCCAATGTAAATGGTCCTCCTCTATGTTTTGAGTTACATTTTGTCTTAGGGCGACTTCTCTTGGTATCTTGTCCACACGATCCCTCGCATGTGTCAACACAGCCGGAGAATACCCCCTTGCTTTGAACTTATTCTCCATTTGGTCCATTTTTAGTTTGAGTTCTTCAGGATCACTGGTTATTCTCTTTACTCTCAAAAATTGAGAGAAAGACAGTCCCCGTTTCAAAGTCGGCGGATGGTGGCTTTGTGCCGCTAGTAGCGTATTGCGATCTGTAGGTTTTGTATATATTGAGGTACATAGTTTGTTATTTTCCAAAGAAATAAGTACATCCAAATAGTGTACAGATGTCTGGCTCATCTCATATGTAAATTTGATTGGGCAGTCTTGCATATTAATAACATTCATCAGATTTAAGAATTCTTCTTGATCGCCGGTCCACAACAAGAGTACATCATATATGTATCTCGTGTAGAACATGATCTTGGAAGCCATGGGAGATGTTAAAAACATTATTTTTTCAACAGCAAACATATAAGAATTGGTGAATGCCGGGGCCACATGGGACCCCAATGCACACTCTGTTAGTTTTAAATAGAACTGTCCATTGAATAAAAAAAAGTTCCTTGTCAGTGTGAGTTGCAGTAGTTTCATGAACAATTCAATTGAAGGACCTGTATAATTATCATTATCTTGTATTAGATTTCTAGTAGCTTGTATGCCTTCGCAGTGTGGGATGCTCGTATACAGGCTTCTGATATTCATAGAGCACAGCCACGTGTTGGATGGAATCTCTCCTAAGTTTCCTAATTTGTTACGTAGGGATCTTGTATCTTGTAGATATGTTTGTTCAGCTTCTACACAAGGTTGAAGATGGTGATCTAGAAATTTAGATACATTGCTGAACAATGATTCACGTGCCAAGATGATCGGTCTACCCAGGGGTTTTAATAAATTCTTATGAATTTTAGGGATACAATATAGGAGTGGTACTCTCAGTTGAGGAAAAAGTAAATATTCAGCCACCTCTTGTGTAAGAGTACAGTCTTCTACGGCCCTTTTGATGACAATTTCCAATTCTCTTTTGTATCCTTGCGTTGGATCCATAGTTAATTTTCTATAGACAGCCTTATTAGAGAGTTGTGTTTTACATTTAATTTTTATAGTCCTCAATGCCCCAAACTACAATACCACTACCCTTATCGGCTGGTAGGATCATGATATTGTCATCATTCCTCAAAGATCTTAAAGCTTCAAATTAATCTTGTGTTAGATTTGGAAAGTTTTGACCTCTTTTTTTTTATTCTGCAATAACCTGTGAGTCCAAGGCATACATAAAGCTAGAGATGGAGGTATTGTGGGAAGAGGGTTC
Source organism: Pseudophryne corroboree (assembly GCF_028390025.1). Taxonomy (NCBI): domain Eukaryota; kingdom Metazoa; phylum Chordata; class Amphibia; order Anura; family Myobatrachidae; genus Pseudophryne; species Pseudophryne corroboree. Next base: position 773,392,136 of record NC_086444.1, on the reverse strand, counting down.
AAATTTGGACTTGTTCTTAAACTTTTTCCCCCTTTGATCCACTGTAGATAACTCTCAGGGTGCATCCTTGAAAACCTTTCTAAGTTTGAGTTGTCTATTGAGATATGCTTGATCTACTTTCCATTTGAATACCTTGAACCTATTTGTCAGAACGAATGATAACCCCCTGTTTAAGACCTTAAGCTCAGAGGCAGTCAATGTTCTCTCAGTGAGATTGAAAACTAGGTTTTCTTGGGGCATCCCCGGCTCCTTTTTTCTTGTTGTGGACCGGCGATCAAGAAGAATTCTCAAATCTGATGAATGTTATTAATATGCAAGACTGCCCAATCAAATTTACATATGAGATGAGCCAGACATCTGTACACTATTTGGATGTACTTATTTCTTTGGAAAATAACAAACTACGTACCTCAATATATACAAAACCTACAGATCGCAATACGCTACTAGCGGCACAAAGCCACCATCCGCCGACTTTGAAACGGGGACTGTCTTTCTCTCAATTTTTGAGAGTAAAGAGAATAACCAGTGATCCTGAAGAACTCAAACTAAAAATGGACCAAATGGAGAATAAGTTCAAAGCAAGGGGGTATTCTCCAGCTGTGTTGACACATGCGATGGATCGTGTGGACAAGATACCAAGAGAAGTTGCCCTCAGACAAAATGTAACTCAAAACATAGAGGAGGACCATTTACATTGGGTTCACATGTACAATACAGCAGATCAAGTCATCAAGCAAACTGCACATTCACTGTTCATCCAACAGGATAAAGAATTAAAGAATCTGAAGCATATAAAGATCATGTCTTGTTATAAAAGAGGACGCAACATTCAGGATTGGGTGATTCGTACAGATATCTCTAAGAGGACTCCCAGTAATACACAGAGAAGACCTAATGGTTGCTATAAGTGTGTGGGTTGTACAACCTGTAGTTTCATGAATGCTACCAAGTACATTACACATCCACATTGTGGGCAAAAATTTCAGATCCGTCATCCCCTTACATGCTTGAGCACTTTTGTGATTTATGCCATAAAATGCCCCTGTGGCCTATATTATATAGGCAAGACTATCAGGACGTTTAGAAAAAGAGATATGTGATCATCGATCACATTCCTGATGACCTCCATGGGGGAGACAGATGAAAGAGACTTCTACGTTTAGAAGCACAGTGGATTTTTAAACTAGATACGGTTAGACCGGGTGGTCTCAATGAACAATTGATATTTAGCTCTTTTCTCTTTAGTATAACATCTTAGTCCATTTTATTGTCATGGGTATTATTGGAATTACTATATAGTTAGATCTTAGTAGGAATATACTATAATCATAAGATAAACATATAATGCCTTTTTTCCATATATGATATATAATTATTAATTATCAATAATTACTAATATAAATATTTTTGAAGCTATTGCTGTTTATAGGTTACATATTCCCTAGGAATTAGCTCTGATTATGCTGTATATGTTTTTTAATTTATGTATGTGATAGTTTATATGTACTATCTCTACAGTGATCATGGTTCCTGTTTGACTGGTTGCCATGCCAACGCCCCGGAGTCATGTGCACACCACTGTCCGGAAGTGCGGGCGGCTATGACACTTGTGATGTGGATGTGGTGGGTGGAGTTTGCCTCCATCACTAACAACATCCTGGAGGCTGGTTGCTAAGCAAAACACCGCCGGAGCGGAGGGTGATGCGGAGTGACGTCAATGAAGACAGGAAGTGACGCTCACCGGAAGTGCGGGCGGTTCTGACACGGGGATCTGTGACTCACATGTGAGTAATTCAGGAGGGTATTTAGGAAATCACAATGGAGATGTTTGATTGTATGTATTTTGCCTGACAAAGGAGAAAAATCTGAAACGTCGCCTTCACTTGCTATAATTGTCATAGCCTGTTATTTCACAAAAGTCCGTTTTAGTGCCACTTGATTTGCCTCTACATATTCATTCATTGGAGCTGAGCACCGCAGCTGTTGGTTTGAAAATTGGGAGTGCCGGTCATCTTTTGTATATATGTATATATATATATATATATTTGTGACATCAGCAGCCCCCACTCTCTCTGCTACATAACAAGAGACTCATACTGTAGAGTAATGTGCTGTGCTATTTTAGACTCTAGCCTCCAAATTGCACTGTAATAATGAGGCATTCATTTCTAACTTTTGACAAGGCCTAGTAAAACAACAGAAAGATGAGCTGTCTTCCTTGAAACTTCCTCTGTGTTTAGATAACCTCATCTGATTGTGTAAATTTGGATTTAAGGTTTAGAGAACATTCAAAAGAGAAGGAAGAAACACAGTAGTCCTCACTCTGTCACTCCTGCAGAAGAGCCTTTGGAAGTTAGGAAATGTTTACTCCCTCCTGAGGAACAAAACATTAGATTAAAACATTTTATAATCTTTGTCTGTACTGCAGGGAGCCCAGACACCTTGCCTCCTGCTCCAAAGGAAAAGCAACATTTCTAACAGATCAAGAAAAGGTCTTGTTAGTTACAGCCCTACACTGCTCCAACCTCAGTTTCAGGGATCCTTTTCTATTACAGTTAATTTACAACTTAACGGAGGGTATGTCTCATTGGGTAGCCTACTGTGGTGCAGAGGGAAATGTTTAGAGATGTGCAGCAACCCTTGTGTTTTTGGGTTTTTTTTATTGCTAAAAACAGCTAAAATCATGTCGTTTGGGGCTGTATTTGCTCCTACAGTATTATTAATCTGAATAACATTTATTTTCATTTGCTTCCAGTTAATTTTGACCACCTCACAGTTCACAATATTGTTCACCAATATTGGCCAAAGGCTGGCTGGCTAAACTAAGCAGTGGCACAAACACACAGCAGTTTAAAAGACAATAGCACATCTGTGAAACATTGCCACATATCAGTGGCAGAAAAGACGTCAGTTTAATAAAATACATGAAGGACTCATTAACACACACTGCCAGCACTCATTAACCCCACCCCCACCCACATGCAAACTATCTGTGCCCATTAAAACATACAACCCCCCATCCACTTCACATAAAAATCCATTAATCCTTCCTCCTCGCCAAAAAATAACAGTAATACTTAACATGAAAGCTCCATTAAGCAACAGCAGCTCCTCATATTGTCTGGGTGGGTATTGGTAATGGGGGACATAGCTTCATATTTTAGTAACATGCTGGTGCCCAGATAAGGAGAGGACTGGAGGAGAGAGCAGTCACCACTGCTGCTGACTACCAAATATGATCTCACTGATAGATGAGTGTGGTGTGGTGCCAGGGGTGGGGGTAGTCCCAAAGGCTTGCCACCTAGGAAGTGTCATCCTGGCTTTCAATAGTCCTGGCCAGGCCCCTGGCATGTGTCCACCTTGTCCCCACTATGATGGGCCCTGCAGAGGATACTGTCACCAGAGCTAATCTAGGTATTTCATGTGCACGACTAAAATGCACTCCAACTGCCTGATGGATGTTTCAATTTTAAATTTTTTGTGTTAAACATACTATTTGCATGGTCTTAACCAAATTATCACTAATGTTTAATTAAATAGAGTTTAGATGGCACATTGAAAGAAAGGTGTACCACAGTCACATGTGGAAACAAAGCATCTGCAAACTAGAGATGAGCGGGTTCGGTTCTCAGAGAACCGACCGACCCCCCCGGACCCAAGTCAGGCTTGGGTTTTCCCACCTGACTTGGAAACCAGAACGAGGTAAAAAACGTCATCATACCGCTGTCAGATTCTTGCGGGGTAAGGATTCCATATAAGGAGCCACGCTTCCCTGCCATTTTCACTCCTGGATTGAAGAATGTAGAGAGTGGATGTTTCTCCATCCTCAGTGTCTTCAGTGGCAGTGTCTTGTGCTGCATCTGTCCAGTCACAGTGGTGGTGTCCTCTGCTGCCATATGTCCAGTGCTGCTGTACAAGTCCAGTCCAGTGGTGCTGTGTTGTGCTGCATCAGTCCAGTGGTGGTGTCTTGTGCTGCATCAGTCCAGTCACAGTGGTGGTGTCCTCTGCTGCCAGATGTCCAGTGCTGCTGTATAAGTCCAGTTCATTGCAGTGGCGCTGTGTTGGCCTGCATTAGTCCAGTGGTGGTGTACCTGTGCTGCTGTATATGTTCAGTGGTACTGCCAGATATGTCCAGTGATACTGCCGTATATGTCCATTGATACTGCCGTATATGTCCAGCGGTACTGCCGTATAAATCCAGTGATCCTGCCGTATAATTTCAGTGGTACTGGCGTATAAATCCAGTGATCCTGCCGTATAATTCCAATGGTACTGGCGTATAATTCCTATCCAGTGATACTGCCAGATATGTCCAGTGATACTGCCGTATATGTCCATTGATACTGCCGTATATGTCCAGCGGAACTGCCGTATAAATCCAGTGATCCTGCCGTATAATTCCAGTGGTACTGGCGTATAAATCCAGTGATCCTGCCGTATAATTCCAGTGGTACCGGTGTATAAGTCCAGTCCAGTGATACAGCCATATATGTCCAGCGATACTGCCGTATATGTCCATTGATACTGCCGAATACTGTATGTCCAGCGGTACTGCCATATAAATCCAGTGATCCTGCCGTATAATTCCAGTGATCATGCTGTATAATTCCAGTGGTACTTGCATATAAGTATTGTGATCCTGCCATATAATTCCAGTGGTACTTGCGTAAAAGTCTAGTGATCCTGCCGTATAATTCCAGTGGTACTGGCGTATAAGTCCAGTTCAGTGATATTGCCGTATATGTCCAGTGATAATGCCATATAAATCCAGTGATCCTGCCATATAATTCCAGTGGTACTGGCATATTAGTCCAGTGATCCTGCCGTATAATTCCATATAAATCCATATAATTCCGTATAAATCCAGTCCAGTGGGGCTGCCATATAAGTTCAGTGGTACTGTCCTGTGCTGTATATTATTTACTCCAAATAAAGGAGTAATTAATATTTAATCAAAATCATTTTCACAGGGTTAGCCCTGTGTGGTGTTGAGGTACGCTCTCCTGTACCGCATATTGTTATATAACTCCAGACAAATAATGGAGAAGAAAAATTTGGAGGATAAAATAGGGAAAGATCAAGAACCACTTCCTCCTAGTGCTGAAGCTGCTGCCACTAGTCATGACATAGATGATGAAATGCCATCAACGTCATCTGCCAAGGCCAATGCCCAATGTGATAGTAGAGGGCATGCAAAAATCCAAAAAGCCAAAGTTCAGTAAAAATACCCCCAAAAAATAAATTTAAATGGTCTGAGGAGAAATGTAAACTTGCCCATATGCCATTTACGACACAGAGTGGCAAGGAATGGCTAATGCCCTGGCCTATGTTCATGACTAGTGGTTCAGCTTCACATGGCGATGGAAGCCCTCATCCTCCTGCTAGAAAAATGATAAGAGCTAAGCTGGCAAAAGCACAGCAAAGAACTGTGCGTTCTAAGATGGTATCACAAATCCCCAAGAAGAGTCCAAGTGTGTCAGCGGTTGCAATGCCTGACCTTCCCAACACTGGATGGGAAGAGGTGGCTCCTTCCACCATTTGCATGCCCTCTGCAAGTGCTGGAAGGAGCAAGCACAGTCCAGTTTCTGATATTCAAATTGAAGATGTCACTGTTGAAGTACACCAGGATGACAATATGGTTGTTGCTGGCGCTGAGGAGGAAGTTGATGATGAGGATTCTGATGGTGATGTGGTTTGCTTAAATCAGACACCGGGGGAGACACCTGTTGTCCGTGGGATGAATAAGCCCATTGTGATGCCTGAGCAAAATACCAAAAAAGTCACCTCTTTGGTGTGGAATTATTTCTCCACAAATCCGGACAACAGGTGTCAAGCCATGTGTTGCCTCTGTCAATCTGTAATAAGTAGGGGTAAGGATGTTAACCACCTAGGAACATCCTCCCTTACACGTCACCTGCTGCACGTTCATCAGTAGTCAGTGTCAAGTTGTGAAACTTTGGGTAAGAGCGTAAGCAGTCCACTGACACCTAAAGCCCTTCTTTCTCTTGTACCCAAGCTCCTGCAAGCCACACCACCAACTCCCTCAATGTCAACTTTCTCCTCAGTCAGGAATGTCAGTAGTCCTGCAGGCCATGTCACTGGCAAGACTGAGGAGTCCTCTCCTAACCGGGATTCCTCCGGAGGATCCTTGAGTGGTATGCCTGCTGTTGCTTCTGCTGTTGTTGCTGCTGGGATTCAATCGTCATCCCAAAGGTAAAGTCGGAAGACCACTTGTACTACTTCAACTAAGCAATTGACTGTCCAACTGTCCTTTGTGAGGAAGATGAAATATGACAGCAGTCATCCTTTTTGCAAAGCGGATAACTGAGGCCTTGACAGCTATGTTGGTGTTAGACATGCATCCGGTATCTGCCATTAGTTCAGTGGGACTTAGAGAATTGTTTGAGGTACTGTGTCCCTGGTATCAAATCTCATCTAGGTTCCACTTCACTAGCAGGCGATACCGAGAATGTACAGAGACGTCAGAAAAAGTGTAACCAGTGTCATAAAAATGCAGTTGTTCTCACTGTTCACTTAACCACAGACATGTGGACAAGTGGAACAGGGCAGACGAAGAACTATATGACTATGACAGCCCACTGGGTAGATGTATGGCCTCCTGCAGCAACAATAGCAGTGGCACCAGTAGCAGCATCTCACAAACGCCAACTCATTCCTAGGCAGGCTATGCTATGTATCGCCGCTTTCTGTAAGAGACACACCACTGACAATCTCTTACGGAAACTGAGGGACATCATTGCACAATGACTTATCCCAATTAGACTCTCCTGGGGATTTGTGATATCGGACAACGCCACAAATATTGTGCATGCATTACATCTGGGCAAATTCCAGCACATCCCATGTTTTGCACATATAATTAATTTGGTGGTGCAGAATTTTTTGAAAAATGACAGTGGCGTGCAGGAGATGCCGTCCGTGGCCCGAAAAATTGCGGGCCACTTTCAGCATTCAGCCACTGCGTGCCGAAGACTGGAGCACCATCAAACACTTCTGAACCTGCCCTGTCGTCACCTGAAGCAAGAGGTGGTAACGAGGTGGAATTCAACACTCTATATGCTTCAGAGGATGGAGCAGCAATAGGCCATTCAAGCCTATACATCCACCTACGATATAGGCAAAAGAGGGGGAATGCACCTGACTCAAGCACAGTGGAGAATGATTTCCATCTTGTGCAAGGTTCCCCAACCCTTCGAACTTGCCACACGTGAAGTCAGTTCAGACACTGCCAGCTTGAGTCGTCATTCCCCTCATCAGGCTTTTGCAGAAGCAGCTGGAGAAATTGAAGGAGGAGCTAAGATGTAGTGATTCCACAAAGTATGTGGGACTTGTGGATGGAGCCCTTCATTCGCTTTGCCAGGATTCAAGGGTGGTCAATCTGTTGAAATCATTTTGGCCACCGTGCTCGATCCTAGGTTTAAAGCCTACGTTGTATCTCTCTTTCCAGCAGACACAAGTCTGCAGAGGTTCAAAGACCTGCTGGTGAGAAAATTGTCCTTTATTTTCTCCTGCAAGTGGGGCTGCGAGGAAAAGGATAAGATTTCCTAGCCCACCCACTGGCGGTGATGCAGTGTAGTCAGGAGAGAGTGCTGACATCTGGTCCAGACTGAAGGACCTTCCAACGATTACTGACATGTCTACTGTCACTGCATATGATTCTGTCACAATTGAAAGAATGGTGGAGGATTATATGAGTGACAGCATCCAAGTAGACATGTCAGACAGTCCGTATGTATACTGGCAGGAAAAAGAGGCAATTTGGATGCTCTTGCACAAACTGGCTTTATTTTACCTAAGTTGCCCTTCCTCCAGTGTGTACTCTGAAAGAGTGTTTAGTGCAGCCGGAAACCTTGTCAGCAATTGGCGTAGGAGGTTACTTCCACAAAATGTGGAGAAGATGATGTTCATCAAAATGAATTAGAAATTCCTCTAGGTAGACCTTGACCAGCAATTGCCTACAGAAAGTACACAGGGACCTGTGATGGTGAATTCCAGTGGGGATGAATTAATACTCTGTGAGGAGGATGTACACAGTGAAAGGGGTGAAGAATTGGAGGATGAGGTCGACATCTTACCTCTGTAGAGCCAGTTTGTGCATGGAGAGACTGATTGCTTCTTTTTTGGTGGGGGCCCAAGCAAACCAGTCATTTCAGCCACAGTTGTGTGACAGACCCTGTCGTTGAAATGATTGGTTTGTTAAAGTGTGCATGTCCTGTTTATACAACATAAGGATGGGTGGGACGACCCAAGGACAATTCCATCTTGCACCTCTTTTTCTTTGTTGCATCATGTGCTGTTTGAGGCCTAGTTTTTTTAAGTGCCATCCTGTCTGCCACTGCAGTGCCACTCCTAGGTGGGCCAGGTGTTTGTGCCACACACTTGTGTCGCTTAGCTTAGTTATACAGCCACCTTGGTGCAACCTTTTGGCCTAAAAACAATATTGTGAGGTGTGAGGTGTTCAGAATAGACTGGAAATGAGTGGAAATGAATGTTATTGAGGTTAGTAATATCGTAGGATCAAAATTACCCCCACTTTATGTGATTTTAGCTGTTTTTATGTTTTATTTCAAAAATCATCCAGATACAAAACCAAAACACGAAAGGGTGGTTTGGGCAAAACCAATCCAAAACCAAAACACGAGCGGGGAATCAGAACCAAAACACGAAAAGTGCCCACTGCACAGCTCTACTGCAAACCCCAACAAAAATGTTTAAAAAATATTTAGATTATTGCCATGCCTCACCTGTCATTACACAATTATTTTCGTACTTAACAACAATTAGATTGGTAAGTACTGTATGGTAAGTTAGACAAACACAACTATCTTCCAAAGACTGGCATTGACAGCCAGGGCAACACATGTCGAAGATGGAGAGGTGATAGATACATTTTTAGATTTATTTTAATTTTCCGCTGCTCATGTTTTATGTCAGTACATTTCAGAATGGGAAATGTTTTGCATTAAAGTCCTTCAAGGGCTGTTGCTAGGCAATATTCCCAGGCCCAGACACAAAAGATAATAAAAAACAAATATTCTTTGTTATGTGTAAATATGCATCTAAATCATTGTAAAATGTGTTATTATGCAAAAAATAGAGTTCCGGAGTCATAGCTTTTGGTCCTAATTTCATTGAAATGTTTTGATTCGGAATTCAGTTTTTAAATCCGAGTCTTGGGATTTGGATTTGTTGAAATTAGTAAAAATAGCTATTATAATGTCATTTTTGCAATCCAAAACCTGAAATTCACAGTTAAAATCCAAATTTCAAACCGCGGGAAAATCCAGCTGGGACTCAGTTCAGATCAGATCTGCAAGATTCGGGGGAGTAATGATTCTTGTAATAATCGTCGGGATGTAATGCAGTCTGAGCTCACTGGAGGTGCGGGTTGCCGGCCGACTTTTTTTTAAAGGGGCAATCACTTATAAAGCAAAACCATGCCTTATATGTGATTGTTCCTATAACAAAAAAACCGATATTGGACGGCAACCTGCACCTCCGGCGATCTCAGACTGCAATACAGCCCGTCGATAAATGTTTGATATGTACCAACTAAAATATATATATAGGTTTTTATAGTTATTGAAAATCTGCACCTGTGTTACAATGGTGTTCATAACTACTATGCTATAGAAATGTATCAATAAAATGCACTGTTAGTAATGAAAAAAAAGTACAACAATGTTAAAAAGTTAGTAATTATTTGTTATGATACAAAGACAATACCTGCCTTTTTACTTTTTGTGCTATAATGTGAGTCAGTTTTTATAGGCAGGTTGATGAAAATTTGAGCTATACATTAATAATCCCTCCAAACATACCTGTCAGATACTACTCTAATAATGGGGCAATTTTCTGATAAAAATTTTTGTCACTGTAGGTTGGAATTTCAATCTGACATATAGTAAATCAGTGATTTCTATACTTTGCTTTCAGCAAATATTGATAATGAGCTGATGTTCTTTTGTATCCTAAAGTCAGTATTTTTATTAGTTTACCTTCCATTTTTCTTTAAGTACAGTAAGTCTATGAATGGCAAAATCCATATTTTGTAACAATACCATGAAACATGTATGTTAGATATACATAAATCTTAATGTAAGCATATGCATGATTTCTCTATGTGGGCAGGTTTGCTCTGCAAAATGGAAGCCTGATTCACAGGTGTATGCAGTTTTCATTTGTTTGTAACGAGCCAATGTTTTGTCTATTGTTCATGCGTCTGAGCCACACTGCACATATGCAACAATGGTCTTGCAACAGTGGTCCCCATTTGGGGAAGATAACTGTTAAAAGTAGTTAAAATGCAGATGTAGTGTTAACATTTTGGGTTTGTGTCGCAGTCAGTAACTGAGTCTTCTGATGCAGTGTCACTGGTCCCAGCAGCTTGGTTGCAGCAGAGATTCAAAGCAACCATAAGGTTGCTCAAAGATCCAGTGGTGCAACCAATGTTCCCAATGTGGTGCCGATACCAGATCTTCATACTCAAGTGGCGGATCTATAAGAAGACACCAGTAGGCAAATTGTGTTGCATGGGACTGACAAAATAGAAAGCCCCCCACCTTTCCCAAGCCACCCACTTCTCAAACTGTAGCATGGGCTGCACTCCTCCACCAGATTGCGCAGAAAAACTCTGCCTGTTCCCTCTACTTCTATTGGAGACCGAATTCCCCCTCGAATTCGCCACTAGTAGAAGGAGGGGGAACCGAGGTTGGGGAGACAGATGGAATAAGAAGGCCACAGTGTTAGATTAATATTTCTTACTCATACATATATTGTGTGACATGGTAGGAGAAAGTAAACTGTAGCAATATACTATTATTTCTGACTTATACACATATTCTGTGACACTGTAGGTGGTACATTTTTTGTACAAATTGTGGTGTGTGCTGTACCCCACTTGGTTAGTGTTTGTTGATAAATATGGAGGACAAATGAAAGGAGAGCAGGAAGCACATACTAGTGCTGCAGGTGCTGCCACCAGTCATGATGATACAAGTCCATCAACATCATCTATTAAAGCTGATGCCCAAGGGCATAAAGGGCTTAAGTCAGGGCATATAAAAACAAAATAGCAATTTAATTTTACAGTGGTAAAGAAAAAACATTTAAAGGAAAGTTAGCTGCAGAGAGACATGAAAGTGGCAAGGAAAGACTCAGGTCTTGGCCTTTAAGTGGTGGTTCTGCAACTGTCATTGAGGCATCTTCTTTTGCATCTCAAAACAATGCAAGAACTTTTCACCCAAAGTCTAGTAGAGTTGTCAAATGAATAAAAACCACTAAGGCAGTAGAACAAACTGTGCATTCAGAACCATCACACATTCCTGAGGAACATTTAGGGGTGTCCACATCAGCTATGTGTGAGCCTGGCATTTCTCACACTGTCCTCATAGAGAAGCCTATTTAAGTTCCATCCACCATTTCTGCTTTCTGTACCATATGCAGAAAGCAGTACAAGTAAAGATGATGAGGGCATTATAGAAATTGAGGATTCATGTGTGGAAGTGTAACAGGATGAGGGGGATATGTGTGTACCACTATCTGACACTAAGGATATTGATGATGATGTTCTTTGTGTAAGTCAGCCACCAGTAGCTGCAGTTCTTGCCCTATGATAAAAAGAAAGTCAGTGGGATGCCTGGGCATTACACCTAAAAGCTACCTCTTGGGTGTGGTATTATTTTTACCCAAATCCTGACAATGTTAATGAAGGCATCTGCTTCATTTGTGAGGCCAAAGTTTGTAGAGGTAGGGATGTTAGCCATCTAGGCAACTTCTTCATGTTACGTCATTTGCGGCAAGTTCATAAAATTTATTGTACAGGATTATAATGCACCACTTTTCTTTTTTGCCACTGATGTGTGGCAATGTTTCAAAAATGTCCTACAAACTGTTGTGTGTTTGTGCTGCTGCTCTGTCAGTACCCAGCCAGCTCGCTGCAGCCTTTGGCCTAAAATGAATAAAAACAATATTGTGAGGGGTAAGGTGGTCAAAATTGACTAAACACGACTGGAAATGAATTTTATTGAGATTTAGGGAAAAAAAACAGGACCAAATTATGTGATTTTAGCTATTTTAGGATTTTATGTCAAAAATAATTTCAGTACCAAAACACAAAAGGGTGATTTTGGAAAACCAAATACAGATCCATACATGAGGGAGTTACAGATCCAATTTCAATGACTGGTATCCTAGGACAGTAGGATGAGTTTAACAAACCTATAAACCTTATAGAAAGATTTTTTTCATTAATCAAAAACAAGATTAGAGGCACAAAGATAGTATAGGGAAATGGAGGTGGAGTCTGTAGTGGAAGCCAGCTAAATAACTGATTGATTGATTGATTGATTGATTGATTGAGTGATTCTAATTGATTAATTCTGATTTCATAATTCATTTTGAAAAAAAGAAAAATAGACATGTGGAACAAATTATCAAAACACAAGAATTGTAACTGGAGTTTTGACTTGTAAACTGTAATGCAATTGCAAACTGATCCATGCAACAAACCACAGGCCATACGAGTCAGAACAATATAAGAGATTCAAATGGCCTTGCGATAGAGAAAAAAGACCCTCAACAATGCCCCACCTAAAATATATATATATATGGACAGAGACTGAGGTATTAAAAAGTGACCAATGGTGCAAACAATACTAAAATCAGGGCGGTAATATAAAAGGCATGTACAAATTTATTGCAATGGAAAGCACTACACAAAACTGATTATAAAAATAAACAGGCTAATATAAAAACATAGGACTCATAAAAGGTCAAAAAAAAGAAGGTATAGAAACATAAAAACATAAAAAACATAGAAAAAGCCCCTAAAAACATGGGAGTGGCATTTGACATAAAAAATAATTTTTTTTTTTTATAAAAGGTAGAAAATAGCGTTCAAAAGGATAAAAAGAGGAATCAAGTAGCTTAACTTTGTGGTGAGTAAGGTTAGATCAAAGCAGCACCCAACGCGTTTCGTCCTATCTGGACTTCATCAAGGGGTGATTTGAGACTAGAGACAGACCATGTATATATACTCAAAATGAGAGGGAAGTGATGTACGCATCACTTCCTGTAATCAATTAACACAAGTGGTTCAATGTAGCCAAAATACATATTAAATAACAGGTGGATGTAGTTCTATCGGTAAGCACCTTGGGACATGCAAAGATAAACCAAAATATACAATATAACATCAGTAAAACTGTAAAAGACATACAGAGCCACGGACTTCCTGTCTGGGCTATGTGCGACGTCATATCCGCCCCACGTCCGGTATCAGGCTCGTCATATTGCGCATGCGTCGGTCCCGTGTGGCGGAAGTGGGTGCGCGGCTGGTGTGTTGAAATCCTGTCTGTGCTAACAGCTTGATCCAGTGGCGGCCATTGTTTAAGAGGGCAAAGTCCATAGTTCTTACGGCGGCCATGTTTTGGGAGTCTGAGTGAATTATTTTTCATGATAGCTGCTTAACACTTTGATCCAATTCTTTGTTTATTCATTCTCTCCATGACAAATGTAAAATGAGAGATTGAGATCAGGGGTTAGTGCAGTTCAAATATCCACTGTACAAAGATGTTAATAAGTATTATATGGGACTTCAGATAAGTGTCATACAGTGTTTGTACATAGAAGGTCAAAAAATGTTTTAGAAAAAAAGGTAGAAAATAAAAGAAACAAAAAAACACAGGGAAACTATATATGGAAAAAAGTGGAATGGAGAAATCACCTATACATATATATGGGTATATGCTGCTCAGGCCAATTTTTCAAAAATGTACATTGCTCATTATTACAAGATGAAAGAGTGAAGGTAGAATACAAATCAGCAGATATCTGGGACCAGAGTCCGCAAGTGACACTCAGACCACTAAGGATGCATGTATGAAGTGCAAATTAGTTTAGACGAATAGAGAAATAATGAGAGGAACGTCAGAAGGAACATTTTACGAAGTGGTACGTACACACAGTATCCAGAGCCTTCCTCCAAATGGGAGACCTCCTTGGAAGATCGAGTATTGTAAATGCAAGGATTTTGGAGGAAGGCTCTGGATAACTTTCATCTTGTAGTAATGACCAATGTACATTTTTGAAAAATTGGCCTGAGCAGCATATACCCATATATATGTATAGGTGATTTCTCCATTCCACTCTTTTCCATATATAGTTTCTCTGTGGGTTTTTTTTTTACCTATTTTTTATTATTATTTTTTTTACTTCTATGTACAGACACTATATGACATTTATCTGAAGTCCCATATAATACTTCTTATTAACATCTTTGTACAGTGGATATTTGAACTGCACTAACCCCTGATCTCACTCTCTCATTTTACATTTGTCATGGAGAGAATGAATAAACAAAGAATCGGATCCAAGTGTTAAGCAGCTATCATGAAAAATAATTCACTTGGACTCCCAAAACATGGCCGCCGTAAGAACTATGGACTTTGCCCTCTTAAACAATGGCTGCCGCTGGATCAAGCTGTTAGCACAGACAGGATTTCAACACACCAGCCGCACACCCACTTCCGCCACACGGGACCGACGCATGTGCAATATGATGAGCCTAATACCGGACGTGGGGCGGATATGATGTCGCGCATAGCCCGGACAGGAAGTCCGTGGCTCTGCGCATCTTTTACAGTTTTACTGATGTTATATTGTATATTTTGGTTTATCTTTGCATGTCCCAAGGTGCTTACCGATAGAACTACATCCACCTGTTATTTAATATGTATTTTGGCTACATTGATCCACTTGTGTTAATTGATTACAGGAAGTGATGCGTACATCACTTCCCTCTCATTTTGAGTATATATACATGGTCTGTCTCTAGTCTCAAATCACCCCTTGATGAAGTCCAGATAGTACGAAACGCGTTGGGTGCTGCTTTAATCTAACCTTACTCACCACAAAGTTAAGCTACTTGATTCCTCTTTTTATCCTTTTGAACGCTATTTTCTACCTTTATAATTTTTTTTTATTATTTTTTATGTCAAATGCCACTCCCATGTTTTTAGAGGCTTTTTCTATGTTTTTATGTTTCTATACCTTCTTTTTTTTTGACCTTTTATGAGTCCTATATGTTTTTATATTAGCCTGTATATTTTTTTAAATCAGTTTTGTGTAGTGCTTTCCATTGCAATAAATTTGTACATGCCTTTTATATTATCGCACTATTTTTAGTATTGTTTGTCACCATTGGTCGCTTTTTAATACCTCACTCTCTGTCCATAAAACTGCTTTCGTAGGTATTGTACCAGTACCTACATTTAACTGAGGTGAAGAGCTGACACCCTGGTAGATATAGGGAGTGCTATTTTCAGGCGGATTTCTCATTCATTTTTTTGCACTGCTCCCATACTAGTGTTAATATTTAAGATACTGCATCTGTGGCGCTGATACCTTTCCTAGTACACAAATATATATATACCTGTATATATATATTAGAGATGTGCACCAGAAATTTTTCGGGTTTTGTGTTTTGGTTTTGGATTCGGTTCTGCGGCCGTGTTTTGGATTCGGACGCGTTTAGGCAAAACCCCCCTGAAATTTTTTTGCCGGATTCGGGTGTTTTTTTCCAAAAAAACCTCAAAAACAGCTAAAATCATAGAATTTGGGGGTAATTTTGATCCTATAGTATTATTAACCTCAATAACCATAATTTCCACTCATTTCCAGTCTATTCTGAACACCTCACACCTCACAATATTACTATAGTCCTAAAATTTGCACCAAGGTCGCCGGATGACTAAGCTAAGTGACCCAAGAGGGCGGCTCAAACATCTGGCCCATCTAGGAGTGGCACTACAGTGTCAGACAGAATGGCACTTAAAAAAATTGGCCCCAAACAGCACATGATGCAAAGAAAAGAGAAATAGAGGTGCACTGTGGTCGCTTGACGGCTAAGCTAAGTGACACAAACACCTCAATATCACAGGAATTATTCATTCTAATCAATGGTATTATTGGTCCAAATCACTGGAAGAAAATGACAAAATCACAGGAATTATTCATTCTAATCAATGGTATTATTGGTCCAAATCACTGGAAGAAAATGACAAAATCACAGGAATTATTCATTCTAATCCATGGTATTATTGGTCCAAATCACTGGAAGAAAATGACAAAATCACAGGAATTATTCATTCTAATCAATGGTATTATTGGTCCAAATCACTGGAAGAAAAGGACAAAATCACTGGAATTATTCATTCTAATCAATGGTATTATTGGTCCAAATCACTGGAAGAAAATGACAAAATCACTGGAATTATTCGTTCTAATCAATGGTATAATTGGTCCAAATCACTGGAAGAAAATGACAAAATCACAGGAATTATTCGTTCTAATCAATGGTATTATTGGTCCAAATCACTGGAAGAAAATGACAAAATCACTGGAATTATTCGTTCTAATCAATGGTATAATTGGTCCAAATCTCTGGAAGAAAATGACAAAATCACTGGAATAATTTGGCAAGATCATTGTAATTAATAATTAATTATAAATCACTGATATTAATTGGTAAAATCTCGCTTTCGCCTGCCTAGTGAAGTGGAATCTAGATGTAATTTTGTACCGGGGACACAATAACTTCATCAATTGTCTAAATCCCAATGCACTAATGGCGGAAAACGGGCGCACGTCTAACAGTGCACTGATTATACTGAAAACTGATTATACTGGTCAATCACTGATTATACTGAGCACTGATTTTACTGAGCACTGATGATACTACGGAGAACTGACACTGAGCAGCGAGAACAGCACTGGACTATTGTACTGTAGTATACTGGTCACCACAATGCTGCACTGTACTACTATATACAGTTGTGCTCATAAGTTTACATACCCTAGCAGAATTTGTGATTTTCTGGCCATTTGTCAGAGAATATGAATGATAACTCACAAACTTTTCTTTCACTCATGGTTAGTTGTTGGGTGAAGCCATTTATTGTCAAACAACTGTGTTTACTCGTTTTAAAACATAATGACAACAGAAACTACCCAAATGACCCTGATCAAAAGTTTACATACCCCAGTTCTTAATACCGTGTATTGCCCCCTTTAACATCAATGACAGCTTGAAGTCTTTTGTGGTAGTTGTGGATGAGGCTCTTTATTTTCTCAGATAGTAAAGCTGCCCATTCTTCTTGGCAAAAAGCCTCCAGTTCCTGTAAATTCTTGGGCTGTCTTGCATGAACTGCACGTTTGAGATCTCCCCAGAGTGGCTCAATGATATTGAGGTCAGGAGACTGAGATGGCCACTCCAGAACCTTCACTTTATTCTGCTGTATCCAATGACAGGTCGACTTGGCCTTGTGTTTTGGATCATTGTCATGTTGGAACGTCCAAGTACGTACCATGCGCAGCTTCCGGGCTGATGAGTGCAAATTTTCCTCCAGTATTTTCTGATAACATGCTGCATTAATCTTGCCATCAATTTTGACCAAGTTTCCAGTGCCTTTGTAGCTCACACATCCCCAAAACATCAGCGATCCACCTCTGTGTTTCACAGTAGGAATGGTGTACCTTTCATCATAGGCCTTGTTGACTCCTCTCCAAATGTAACGTTTATGGTTGTGGCCAAAAAGTTCAATTTTGGTCTCATCACTCCAAATAACTTTGTTCCAGAAGTTTTGAGGCTTGTCTCTGTGCTGTTTGGAGTATTGTAAGCGGGATGCTTTGTGGCATTTGTGTAGTAATGGCTTTCTTTTGGCTACTCGACCATGCAGCCCATTTTTCTTCAAATGCCTCCTTATTGTGCATCTTGAAAGAACCACACCACTTTTTTTTCAGAGAGTCCTGTATTTCAGCTGAAGTTATTTGTGGATTTTTCTTTGCATCCCAAACAATTTTCGTGGCAGTTGTGGCTGAAATTTTTGTTGGTCTACCTGACCGTGATTTGGTTTCCACGGAATCCCTCATTTTCCACTCCTTAATTTAGAGATGAGCGCCTGAAATTTTTCGGGTTTTGTGTTTTGGTTTTGGGTTCGGTTCCGCGGCCGTGTTTTGGGTTCGACCGCGTTTTGGCAAAACCTCACCGAAT
Organism: Pseudophryne corroboree; assembly: GCF_028390025.1. Taxonomy (NCBI): domain Eukaryota; kingdom Metazoa; phylum Chordata; class Amphibia; order Anura; family Myobatrachidae; genus Pseudophryne; species Pseudophryne corroboree. Next base: position 773,374,060 of record NC_086444.1, on the reverse strand, counting down.
TTTTTTTGTCGGATTCGGGTGTGTTTTGGATTCGGGTGTTTTTTTCCAAAAACACTAAAAAACAGCTTAAATCATAGAATTTGGGGGTCATTTTGATCCCAAAGTATTATTAACCTCAAAAACCATAATTTCCACTCATTTTCAGTCTATTCTGAATACCTCACACCTCACAATATTATTTTTAGTCCTAAAATTTGCACCGAGGTCGCTGTGTGAGTAAGATAAGCGACCCTAGTGGCCGACACAAACACCGGGCCCATCTAGGAGTGGCACTGCAGTGTCACGCAGGATGTCCCTTCCAAAAAACCCTCCCCAAACAGCACATGACGCAAAGAAAAAAAGAGGCGCAATGAGGTAGCTGTGTGAGTAAGATTAGCGACCCTAGTGGCCGACACAAACACCGGGCCCATCTAGGAGTGGCACTGCAGTGTTACGCAGGATGGCCCTTCCAAAAAACCCTCCCCAAACAGCACATGACGCAAAGAAAAAAAGAGGCGCAATGAGGTAGCTGTGTGAGTAAGATTAGCGACCCTAGTGGCCGACACAAACACCGGGCCCATCTAGGAGTGGCACTGCAGTGTCACGCAGGATGTCCCTTCCAAAAAACCCTCCCCAAACAGCACATGACGCAAAGAAAAAAAGAGGCGCAATGAGGTAGCTGACTGTGTGAGTAAGATTAGCGACCCTAGTGGCCGTCACAAACACCGGGCCCATCTAGGAGTGGCACTGCAGTGTCACGCAGGATGTCCCTTCCAAAAAAACCCTCCCCAATCAGCACATGATGCAAAGAAAAAGAAAAGAAAAAAGAGGTGCAAGATGGAATTGTCCTTGGGCCCTCCCACCCACCCTTATGTTGTATAAACAAAACAGGACATGCACACTTTAACCAACCCATCATTTCAGTGACAGGGTCTGCCACACGACTGTGACTGATATGACGGGTTGGTTTGGACCCCCCCCAAAAAAGAAGCAATTAATCTCTCCTTGCACAAACTGGCTCTACAGAGGCAAGATGTCCACCTCATCTTCACCCTCCGATATATCACCGTGTACATCCCCCTCCTCACAGATTATCAATTCGTCCCCACTGGAATCCACCATCTCAGCTCCCTGTGTACTTTGTGGAGGCAATTGCTGCTGGTCAATGTCTCCGCGGAGGAATTGATTATAATTCATTTTAATGAACATCATCTTCTCCACATTTTCTGGATGTAACCTCGTACGCCGATTGCTGACAAGGTGAGCGGCGGCACTAAACACTCTTTCGGAGTACACACTTGTGGGAGGGCAACTTAGGTAGAATAAAGCCAGTTTGTGCAAGGGCCTCCAAATTGCCTCTTTTTCCTGCCAGTATAAGTACGGACTGTGTGACGTGCCTACTTGGATGCGGTCACTCATATAATCCTCCACCATTCTATCAATGTTGAGAGAATCATATGCAGTGACAGTAGACGACATGTCCGTAATCGTTGTCAGGTCCTTCAGTCCGGACCAGATGTCAGCATCAGCAGTCGCTCCAGACTGCCCTGCATCACCGCCAGCGGGTGGGCTCGGAATTCTGAGCCTTTTCCTCGCACCCCCAGTTGCGGGAGAATGTGAAGGAGGAGATGTTGACAGGTCGCGTTCCGCTTGACTTGACAATTTTGTCACCAGCAGGTCTTTCAACCCCAGCAGACCTGTGTCTGCCGGAAAGAGAGATCCAAGGTAGGCTTTAAATCTAGGATCGAGCACGGTGGCCAAAATGTAGTGCTCTGATTTCAACAGATTGACCACCCGTGAATCCTTGTTAAGCGAATTAAGGGCTGCATCCACAAGTCCCACATGCCTAGCGGAATCGCTCCCTTTTAGCTCCTTCTTCAATGCCTCCAGCTTCTTCTGCAAAAGCCTGATGAGGGGAATGACCTGACTCAGGCTGGCAGTGTCTGAACTGACTTCACGTGTGGCAAGTTCAAAGGGCATCAGAACCTTGCACAACGTTGAAATCATTCTCCACTGCACTTGAGACAGGTGCATTCCATCTCCTATATCGTGCTCAATTGTATAGGCTTGAATGGCCTTTTGCTGCTCCTCCAACCTCTGAAGCATATAGAGGGTTGAATTCCACCTCGTTACCACTTCTTGCTTCAGATGATGGCAGGGCAGGTTCAGTAGTTTTTGGTGGTGCTCCAGTCTTCTGTACGTGGTGCCTGTACGCCGAAAGTGTCCCGCAATTTTTCTGGCTTCCGACAGCATCTCTTGCACGCCCCTGTCGTTTTTTTAAAAATTCTGCACCACCAAATTCAAGGTATGTGCAAAACATGGGACGTGCTGGAATTTGCCCATATTTAATGCACACACAATATTGCTGGCGTTGTCCGATGCCACAAATCCACAGGAGAGTCCAATTGGGGTAAGCCATTCCGCGATGATCTTCCTCAGTTGCCGTAAGAGGTTTTCAGCTGTGTGCGTATTCTGGAAAGCGGTGATACAAAGCGTAGCCTGCCTAGGAAAGAGTTGGCGTTTGCGAGATGCTGCTACTGGTGCCGCCGCTGCTGTTCTTGCGGCGGGAGTCCATACATCTACCCAGTGGGCTGTCACAGTCATATAGTCCTGACCCTGCCCTGCTCCACTTGTCCACATGTCCGTGGTTAAGTGGACATTGGGTACAACTGCATTTTTTAGGAGACTGGTGAGTCTTTTTCTGACGTCCGTGTACATTCTCGGTATCGCCTGCCTAGAGAAGTGGAACCTAGATGGTATTTGGTAACGGGGGCACACTGCCTCAATAAATTGTCTAGTTCCCTGTGAACTAACGGCGGATACCGGACGCACGTCTAACACCAACATAGTTGTCAAGGACTCAGTTATCCGCTTTGCAGTAGGATGACTGCTGTGATATTTCATCTTCCTCGCAAAGGACTGTTGAACAGTCAATTGCTTACTGGAAGTAGTACAAGTGGGCTTACGACTTCCCCTCTGGGATGACCATCGACTCCCAGCGGCAACAACAGCAGCGCCAGCAGCAGTAGGCGTTACACGCAAGGATGCATCGGAGGAATCCCAGGCAGGAGAGGACTCGTCAGACTTGCCAGTGACATGGCCTGCAGGACTATTGGCATTCCTGGGGAAGGAGGAAATTGACACTGAGGGAGTTGGTGGGGTGGTTTGCGTGAGCTTGGTTACAAGAGGAAGGGATTTACTGGTCAGTGGACTGCTTCCGCTGTCACCCAAAGTTTTTGAACTTGTCACTGACTTATTATGAATGCGCTGCAGGTGACGTATAAGGGAGGATGTTCCGAGGTGGTTAACGTCCTTACCCCTACTTATTACAGCTTGACAAAGGGAACACACGGCTTGACACCTGTTGTCCGCATTTCTGGTGAAATACCTCCACACCGAAGAGCTGATTTTTTTGGTATTTTCACCTGGCATGTCAACGGCCATATTCCTCCCACGGACAACAGGTGTCTCCCCGGGTGCCTGACTTAAACAAACCACCTCACCATCAGAATCCTCCTGGTCAATTTCCTCCCCAGCGCCAGCAACACCCATATCCTCCTCATCCTGGTGTACTTCAACACTGACATCTTCAATCTGACTATCAGGAACTGGACTGCGGGTGCTCCTTCCAGCACTTGCAGGGGGCGTGCAAATGGTGGAAGGCGCATGCTCTTCACGTCCAGTGTTGGGAAGGTCAGGCATCGCAACCGACACAATTGGACTCTCCTTGTGGATTTGGGATTTCAAAGAACGCACAGTTCTTTGCGGTGCTTTTGCCAGCTTGAGTCTTTTCAGTTTTCTAGCGAGAGGCTGAGTGCTTCCATCCTCATGTGAAGCTGAACCACTAGCCATGAACATAGGCCAGGGCCTCAGCCGTTCCTTGCCACTCCGTGTGGTAAATGGCATATTGGCAAGTTTACGCTTCTCCTCCGACAATTTTATTTTAGGTTTTGGAGTCCTTTTTTTACTGATATTTGGTGTTTTGGTTTTGACATGCTCTGTACTATGCCATTGGGCATCGGCCTTGGCAGACGACGTTGCTGGCATTTCATCGTCTCGGCCATGACTAGTGGCAGCAGCTTCAGCACGAGGTGGAAGTGGATCTTGATCTTTCCCTAATTTTGGAACCTCAACATTTTTGTTCTCCATATTTTAATAGGCACAACTAAAAGGCACCTCAGGTAAACAATGGAGATGGATGGATTGGATACTAGTATACAATTATGGACGGGCTGCCGAGTGCCGACACAGAGGTAGCCACAGCCGTGAACTACCGCACTGTACTGTGTCTGCTGCTAATATATAGACTGGTTGATAAAGAGATAGTATACTCGTAACTAGTATGTATGTATAAAGAAAGAAAAAAAAACCACGGTTAGGTGGTATATACAATTATGGACGGGCTGCCGAGTGCCGACACAGAGGTAGCCACAGCCGTGAACTACCGCACTGTACTGTGTCTGCTGCTAATATATAGACTGGTTGATAAAGAGATAGTATACTCGTAACTAGTATGTATGTATAAAGAAAGAAAAAAAAAACCACGGTTAGGTCACTGGTATATACAATTATGGACGGGCTGCCGAGTGCCGACACAGAGGTAGCCACAGCCGTGAACTACCGCACTGTACTGTGTCTGCTGCTAATATATAGACTGGTTGATAAAGAGATAGTATACTCGTAACTAGTATGTATGTATAAAGAAAGAAAAAAAAACCACGGTTAGGTGGTATATACAATTATGGACGGGCTGCCGAGTGCCGACACAGAGGTAGCCACAGCCGTGAACTACCGCACTGTACTGTGTCTGCTGCTAATATATAGACTGGTTGATAAAGAGATAGTATACTCGTAACTAGTATGTATGTATAAAGAAAGAAAAAAAAACCACGGTTAGGTGGTATATACAATTATGGACGGGCTGCCGAGTGCCGACACAGAGGTAGCCACAGCCGTGAACTACCGCACTGTACTGTGTCTGCTGCTAATATATAGACTGGTTGATAAAGAGATAGTATACTCGTAACTAGTATGTATGTATAAAGAAAGAAAAAAAAACCACGGTTAGGTGGTATATACAATTATGGACGGGCTGCCGAGTGCCGACACAGAGGTAGCCACAGCCGTGAACTACCGCACTGTACTGTGTCTGCTGCTAATATATAGACTGGTTGATAAAGAGATAGTATACTCGTAACTAGTATGTATGTATAAAGAAAGAAAAAAAAACCACGGTTAGGTGGTATATACAATTATGGACGGGCTGCCGAGTGCCGACACAGAGGTAGCCACAGCCGTGAACTACCGCACTGTACTGTGTCTGCTGCTAATATATAGACTGGTTGATAAAGAGATAGTATACTCGTAACTAGTATGTATGTATAAAGAAAGAAAAAAAAACCACGGTTAGGTCACTGGTATATACAATTATGGACGGGCTGCCGAGTGCCGACACAGAGGTAGCCACAGCCGTGAACTACCGCACTGTACTGTGTCTGCTGCTAATATAGACTGGTTGATAAAGAGATAGTATACTACTAATATTATATACTGGTGGTCAGGTCACTGGTCACTAGTCACACTGGCAGTGGCACTCCTGCAGCAAAAGTGTGCACTGTTTAATTTTAATATAATATTATGTACTCCTGGCTCCTGCTATAACCTATAACTGGCACTGCAGTAGTGCTCCCCAGTCTCCCCCACAATTATAAGCTGTGTGAGCTGAGCAGTCAGACAGATATATAATATATATAGATGATGCAGCACACTGGCCTGAGCCTGAGCAGTGCACACAGATATGGTATGTGACTGAGTCACTGTGTGCTGTGTATCGCTTTTTTCAGGCAGAGAACGGATTATAAATAAAAGTGGTGGTCACTGGTCACTATCAGCAAAACTCTGCACTGTACACTACTGAGTACTCCTAATGCTCCCCAAAATTAGTAAATCAAGTGTCTAAACGGAGAGGACGCCAGCCACGTCCTCTCCCTATCAATCTCAATGCACGTGTGAAAATGGCGGCGACGCGCGGCTCCTTATATAGAATCCGAGTCTCGCGATAGAATCCGAGCCTCGCGAGAATCCGACAGCGTCATGATGACGTTCGGGCGCGCTGGGGTAAACCGAGCAAGGCGGGAAGATCCGAGTCGCTCGGACCCGTGAAAAAAAACATGAAGTTCTGGCGGGTTCGGATTCAGAGAAACCGAACCCGCTCATCTCTATCTTAATTACAGTTTGAACACTGGTGATTGGCATTCTCAATTGCTTGGATATCTTTTTATATCCCTTTCCTGTTTTATACAGTTCAATTACCTTTTCCCGCAGATCCTTTGACAATTCTTTTGCTTTCCCCATGACTAAGAATCCAGACACGGCAGTGCAGCACTGGATGAAAGATGCAAGGGTCTTTCAGGAGTCCAGAAACTCACTGACCTTTTATACACACACACTGATTACAAGCAAACAGGTCACAGGTGAGGATGGCTACCTTTAGTAGCCATTCAAACCCGTTTGTGTCAAGTTGTGTGCATGTTATCAGGCAAAAATCTCCAGGGTATGTAAACTTTTGATCAGGGTCATTTGGGTAGTTTCTGTTGTCATTATGATTTAAAAAGAGTAAACACAGTTGTTTGACAATAAATGGCTTCACCCAACCACTAACCATGAGTGAAAGAAAAGTTTGTGAGTTATCATTCATATTCTCTGACAAATGGCCAGAAAATCACAAATTCTGCTAGGGTATGTAAACGTATGAGCACAACTGTATACTGCTCACAACAATGCAGCACAGATATAGATACTTGCAGTGGCACGGAGCTGCAAGATACAGCAATGGCCTACTGTACTGTACAACTATATACTGTTGGTCACCAAAATGCTGCACTGTACAACTATATAAACTGCTCACAAAAATGCAGCACAGATATGGAATGGATACTTGCAGTGACACGGAGCTGCAAGATACAGCAATGGCCTACTGTACTGTTCAACTATATACTGTTGGTCACTAAAATGCTGCACTGTACTTCTATATATACTGCTCACAAAAATGCAGCACAGATATGGAATGGATACTTGCAGTGACACGGAGCTGCAAGATACAGCAATGGCCTACTGTACTGTACAACTATATGCTGTTGGTCACTAAAATGCTGCACTGTACAACTATATATACTGCTCACAAAAATGCAGCACAGATATGGAATGGATACTTGCAGTGACACGGAGCTGCAAGATACAGCAATGGCCTACTGTACTGTACAACTATATACTGTTGGTCACTAAAATGCTGCACTGTACTTCTATGTATACTGCTCACAAAAATGCAGCACAGATATGGAATGGATACTTGCAGTGACACGGAGCTGCAAGATATAGCAATGGCCTACTGTACTGTACAACTATATACTGTTGGTCACCAAAATGCTGCACTGTACTACTATATATACTGCTCACAAAAATGCAGCACAGATATGGAATGGATACTTGCAGTGACACGGAGCTGCAAGATACAGCAGTGGCCTACTGTACTGTACAACTATATACTGATGGTCACCAAAATGCAGTACACTGAGCACAGATATTTGCAGCACACTGAGCACAGATATGGAGCTTTTGAGGCAGAGAACATAGATATTTGCAGCACACTGAGCACAGATATTTGCAGCACACTGAGCACAGATATGGAGCTTTTCAGGCAGAGAAAGTAGATATTTGCAGCACACTGAGCACAGATATTTGCAGCACACTGAGCACAGATATGGAGCTTTTCAGGCAGAGAATGTAGCCACGTCCTCTCCGTTCAATATCCAATGCGTGAGTGAAAATGGCGGCGACACACAGCTCTTTATATAGAATACGAATCTCGCGAGAATCCGACAGCGGGATGATGACGTTCGGGTGCGTTCGGGTTAACCGAGCAAGGTGGGATGATCCGAGGCTGCCTCGGACCCGTGTTAAATAGGTGAAGTTCGGGGGGGTTCGAATCTCAACGAACCGAACCCGCTCATCTCTAATATATATATATATATATATATATATATATATGTATATATACAGTGTTATACGATTATTATTATAATTTATAATATGCTGCTAGTCAAGCACACACAAAAAAGGATGATAATAAGAAGCATGAGTTGGTAAAGTTTCTACTTGCGAGAGACAGAAGGGTGTCATCAATACAGCTTATAATGAAAAGTGGTGCATGATGGAATTGTCCTTGGGCCCTACTATCCACCCTTATTTTGTATATTAAATATGACAGTTTAACAAACCAAGCACTTCAGTGACAGGAATGCTACTTTTGTGGCAGAAGTACTTGGTTTGATTGGGCCCTCACAAAAAAACACATGTTTGTGGTTTGGTTAAACCAAGCTACTAATGGACTTAAGATCGCTAACAGTATTGTTGTTCATAGTCACATTTAGAAGATATCAAAATCATCATTATCATCATCATCATCCCCCTTCTCACTGTTGTTAATGTCACACAAAAATTACACAATATTAGCTGATCTCCACTGGAATCCACTGTTTGTTGTAATTGGTGTTACAGGTCTTCCTCGTAGAATATGTAATTTATTTGAAAGAAAATCAATTTTCCAATTTTTTTGCAAGTAGTTTCATATGCAATTGCTCACAAGGTTCTGGCTGTACTAAAATCTCTTTTCAAATACACACTGGAGGATGAGCAATTTAAGTACAGTACACCAAAGAGAGTTTGTACAAGGGGCTCCAAATTGCCTTTTTTCCTTCCTAATATTCAAAGACACTATAGGGGTCATTCCGAGTTGATCGCACGCTGCCGATTTTCGCAGCTCAGCAATAAGGTTACTACTGCGCATGCGTATGCACCACAATGCGCACGCACGTTGTACGGTTACAAACAGCATCGTTGCTGTGCATTGCTTCTAGCGATTAATCCATTTGCACAACCGATCGCAAGGAGATTGACAGAAAGAGGGCATTTATGGGTGTCAACTGACCGTTTTCTGGGAGTGGTAGGGAAAACGCAGGCGTGTCCAGGCGTTTGCAGGGCGGGCGTCTGACGTCCATCCCGGGACCGGACAGGCTGAAGTGATCGGAATGGCTGAGTGAGTTCAGACCTACTCAGAAACTGCAAAAAACGTTTTCATCCCGCTCGGCTGCACATGGAATTGCACACTTGCTAAGCGAAAATACATTCCCCTGTGGGCGGCGACTATACGTTTGCACGGCTGCAAAAAGTAGCTAGTGAGCGATCAACTTGGAATGAGGACCAATGTGACATGCTAATGAGTACATTGTCATCTTCTTTGCAGGAAATAATTATTTTCACGTACAGATGGGGATGTAACACGCAACAAGTGACACAACACTAATATGTGCTGCTAATAAACATAATACACACTTCTTGATGAATATACTGTACAATATTTTAAAAATTAAATTAGAAAAAAACGCATTTAAAAAACAAAACAAAACAGGAAACAAATGAATATTGTAACATTATTATTTCTTTTTAAAACAGTCAGGAAAACACTCAAAATATTGCTTATTGGGGTGCAGCTCAGTCACAGCAGATTATTTTTATACAGATAATTTAAAATCAACACTGTCTCTGCCCAGGCTCATACATAAGTGACAAGCAACACCGCAAAATAATTTCCATTTTGGAGAATTAGAAAAGTGAATGTTCAGTTTAACAAATAAACATGTTTTCAATTATTTATACTTGTTTTTGCAGCCCCACACACCATTTGCATATGTTTGCAGTGTATGTGTGTACAGTGTGTGTAACACACACACACACACACACACACACACACACACACACACACACACTAATAATAATGCCTGCAGCCAGTCACCTTTCCCACTCCCCTTTAGAACACCTACTATTATATAAAAAAAATCTCTAAAGTCCTAATGGCACCTTAATGGTACCCTGATGGTGTGCTCAGGGGCGTCGACAGCTTTGCCAGACCCTGGTACAGGTAACAATATGGGGGAGGTCTTTAGCACCCTGTTGTCAAAGAAAACAAAAAAATTAATGAAAGTGTGGCATTGCTTCCCCATACAGGGAGAGAGAGAGAGAACTGACTGCTGCAACAGTTGCCTCTCTCCCCAGCCATGCACGCAGCAGTCTGTTTTCTCTCTCTCTCCCATTCACGAAGTGCATCTCTTTGCATTGCTCCTGCCCTGTCCCACACCCTCTCCCTCTGCTCTCCAACATGAACTAGCACCTGATCATGATGGAGGGACTTTTATATGGGATCCAAACCACAAAAGATTTGACTCCGGAAAAATCCATAACATCTGAGATCCAACTCTGGGAAAATAATGTGTTATATCATTTTTGGATCCTGAGACTCAGAAACACTTGGATCCCCTAAGTTCTGGGATGTTTGTTTTTTAATGAAAAATTGCTCATGTCTGCTATAGCAGGCATTCCCAACCTTGGTCATCAAGGCACAAATGGGGGCTATTGAAATGTTCGTTCTTTAGTAATAATTTAAGGGCTCCTATTGTTTCTGTTCAATTGTTATGTATGCCCTTTAATTATTGCGCTTGATGCGCCCAAGTAGACAGGGCTTTGGCAAATAAAGTGGTAAAATCCATCTGAACTAATAGGTGCAATGGGGAAAAGTCCTGATTGGGTGCCCAAACAGCATGTTCTTAAGAAAGATAATAGGCACTTAGGCCAGAAACTAAAGACAAGGACATCTAAGGTAAAATTCTCCGAAATATTACCCATGCCATGTGTTAGCCTAGGGAGGCAGAGGGAGATGAGGGAGGTAAATGTGTGGCTTAGAGACTGGTGTAGGAAAGAGGTTTGTGCTGCTGGAACATTGGGTGGACTTCTCTGTCAGGTGCCATCCTATTTGTCGTGATGGATTGCACCTGAATGAGGAGGGGGTAGCAGTGCTAGAGGAAGTATGTTTAGAAGGTTGGAGGAGTTTTTAAACAAAGTGCCTGGGGGGAGTGTTTACCAAGAATTTATGGGTCATGCAGTGAGAATAGTGAGGATGGAGGTAGTGAACGGAATGGGGGTGGAGAAGGGGGAGGGAAAGAGCAGCTGTCAAGGGTAATGGTATTAACATAGGTAATAACAAGGGGGATGTAGTTATGTGACCGGCGGTCAGGAGACCAACTGTCACATAACCTTCCCCTACATCCCACCCCCTCACAATCCCAATGGTCAGCATGCTGACCAACAGGGACTCTTCCCACTCGTTGGTGTCCACGACACCCATAGAGTAGGAACAGAACCCATGGCAACTGAAGGTCGCCACCAAGCCCACAGCATGGTGAGCGCAGTGAGCCCACAAGTGGCTTTCTGCACTCACCAAAAGGGGGAACTAGAAGTCCTTGCAGCAAGCAAACAGCATGATATTATAGCCATTACTGAAACTTGGTGGGATGAATCTCATGATTGGACAGTCCATCTAGAGGGTTATAGTCTGTTCAGGAGAGACAGATTAAATAAACAGGGTGAAGGGGTATGTCTTTACGTAAAGCCATTTTTAAAACCTGTTATATGGGAAGATATTCATGAGGGGACTGTAAATACTGTTGAGACGTTATGGGTAGAAACTGCATGCGAGGGAAAGGGAACAAAAAAGATAGTATTGGGGCTATGCTACAAGCCGTCTGGTATTAATAAGTCTGATGAGGAAATGTTACTGAAGCAAAATGAAAAAGGAGCAGGAGTACGAGATGCAATAGTGATGGGTGATTTTAACTATCTTATGGGCAAAAAAAAGCGAGCATTCAAAAAAATACAAATCAGACAGGAATGCGGATTCATTCCAACACTATAAGGATTGCAACAAAATGTGCTAAAAAGAAATGAGTGGCTAAAGTAGAAACTGGAAAGCTAGTAGCAAAGGAAAGCAAATCAAACACCCAAAACTGTTTTAAATATATCAACAGCAAAAGATTAAAAAGGAGAGTATAGACCCTTTAAAGGACAAGCTGGGAGTATTGATCAATAACGAAAATAACATAGTGAACAAATTAAATGAGTTTTTCTCATCTGTCTTCACAAGAGAAGGACCAGATGCGGGGATTAACACACAATCTCAACAAGGATAATGTCCCCCTGCTAAGTGCATATTTCAGTGAGTAGGTAGTCTGTGATCGATTAAAAAAATAAGATTAATAAGTCACCTGGTCCTGGTGGAAATCACCCAAGGGTTCTTTTGGAGCTTCACTCTGAACTAGCAAGATCGCTATTTTTAATCTTCAATTACTCACTTACATCAGGCATGGTTCCCAAAGACTGGTGTATAGTGAAAGTAGTGCTGATATTCAAAAAGGGAAGTAAAGCTGAACAAGGTAATTATAAACCAGTTAGTCTTACATCTATAGTGGGGAAAGTACTGGAAGGTATTCTTTGGGATAGTATACAGAAGTTCCTTGAAGCCAATAAGGTTATTAATAGGAACCAACATGGATTTGTGAAGGCTAGATCATGTCAAACAAACTTACTAGGCTTTTATGAAACAGTGCGAACCTTGATCATGGTAAGTAGGTGGATGTAATCTTTTTAGACTTTGCTGAAGCTTTCAACACAATACTGAACATGAGAGTTATCTATAAGTTACAAGAACAAGGGCTACAGAACACAATATGCACTTGGGTCAGAAATTGGTTAGATAATAGGGAGCAGCGCGTCATGGTACAGTGCACCTGGAAAGTATTCACAGAACTTCACTTTTTAGACATTTTGTTACGTTAAAGCCATATTCCAAAATGAAATAAATTAATTTTTTCCCTCAAAATTCTACACACAATGGGGGTAATTCCAAGTTGATCGCAGCAGGATTTTTGATATCAACTGGGCAAAACCATGTGCACTGCAGGGGAGGCAGATACAACATGTGCAGAAAGAGTTAGATTTGGGTGTGGTGTGTTCAATCTGCAATCTAATTTGCAGTGTAAAAATAAAGCAGCCAGTATTTACCCTGCACAGAAACAATATAACCCACCCAAATCTAACTCTTTCTGCACATGTTTTATCTGCCTCCCCTGCAGTGCACATGGTTTTGCCCAGTTGCTATCAAAAATCTTGCTGCGATCAACTTGGAATTACCCCCAATACCCCATAATGACAACAGATTTTTGCAACTGTATTAATAAAAAAAAAACTAAGAAATCACATGTGCATAAGTATTCACAGCCTTTCCCTTGAAGGTCAAAATTGAGCTCAGGTGCATCCTGTTTCCACTGATCATCTTTGAGATGTTCCTACAGCTTAATTGGAGTCCACCTGTGGTAAATTCAGATTATTGGACATGATTTGGAAAGGCACACACCTGTCTATATAAGGTCCCACACTTGACAGTGCATGTCTGTGCACAAACCAAGCATGAAGTCAAAGGAATTGTCTGTAGACCTCAGAGATAGGTACATATCTGGGGAAGGGTACAGAAAAATATCTGCTGCTTTGAAGGTCCCAATGAGCACAGTCACCTCCATCATCTGTAAATGGAAGAAGTTCGGAACCACCAGGACTCTTCCTAGAGCTGGCCGTCAGTTTAAACTGAGCGATCGGGGAAGAAGGGCCCTAGTCAGGGAGTTGACTAAGAACCCAATAGTCACTGTGTCAGAGCTACAGCAGTCCTCTGTGGAGAGAGAACTTTCCAGAAGGACAACCATCTCTGCAGCAATCCACCAATCAGGCCTGTACGGTAGAGGGGCCAGACAGAAGCCACTCCTTAGTAAGCACATGGCAGCCCGCCAGGAGTTTGCCAAAATGCCCCTGAATGACTCTCAGAGTGAATGACAGGCATAATTTTTGGAGGAAACAAGGAACCGCTCATCCCCATGCCAATACCATCCCTACAGTGAAGCATAGTGGTGGCAGCATCATGCTGTGGGAATATTTTTCAGTGGCAGGAATTGGATGACTAGTCAGGATAGAGGGAAAGATGAATTCAGCAATTTACAGAGACATCCTGGATGAAAACCTGTTCCAGAACACTCTTGACCTCAGTCTGGGGCAGCTGTTCATCTTTCAGCAGGACAACGACCCTAAGCACATAGCCAAGATATCACAGGTGTGGCTTCAGGACAACTCTGTGAATGTCCTTGAATGGCCCAGCCTGATCCCAAACTTGAATCCAATTGCATATCTCTGGAGAGATCCGAAAATTGCTGTGCACCGACGCTTCCCATCCAACCTTATGGAGCTTAAGAAGTGCTGCAAAGAGGAATGTTTGAAACGGCCCAAAGATAGTTGTGCCAAGCTTGTGGCATCATAATCAAAAAGACTTGAGACTGTAATTGTTGCCAAAGGTACATCAACAAAATATTGAGCAAAGGCCATGAATACTTATGTACATGTGATTTCTTAGTTTTCTACTTTTAATAATTTTGCATAAATCTCCCAAAAAAATTCATATTGTCATTATGGGGTATTGTGTGTAGAATTTAGAGGGAAAAATTAATTTATTCCAGTTTGAAATAAGGCTGTAACATAATAAAATGTGGAAAAAAGTAAAGCGCTGTGAATACTTTTCGGAAGCACTGTAAATGGAACTTTTTCAATTTGGACTGAAGTACTATGTGGTGTGCCACAAAGGTCTGTACTTGGACCACTATTGTTCAACATTTTCATTAACGATCTAGCAGTAGATTTAGTGAGCATGGTGTCAATTTTGCAGACGATACCAAATTGTGTAAGATTTTGAGTACAGAGGGAGATGCTGAGTCTCTTCAGAACAACTTACTTAAACTGAAAGCATGAGCAGCAAAATGAGAATGAGCTTCAATACAGACAAGTGTAAGGTAATGCACTTTGGTAGCAAGAACAAAAATAACACCTACGTACTAAATAGGGTAAAATTAGGGGATTCTGTACTGGAAAAATACTTAGCTGTTCACATAGATAACAAACTAAGCAGCAGTACCCAAAGTAGGATTGCAGCAAAGAAGGCTAACAAGGTATTAGCATGTATACAGTAGGAAATTGATGCAAGGGATGTCAGTGTTATACTCCCATTATATAAATCCCTAAGTGAGGCCACATCTTGAATACTCTAAACAATTTTGGGCACCATACTGTAAAAAGGATATCCTGTAACTGGAAAAGGTTCAGAGGTGAGCGACCAAACTAATTAAGGGGATGGAGACGCTGGAATATGAGGAAAGGCTTGCAAAGCTAGACATGTTCACACTTGAAAAGAGGAGACTAAGTTGGGACATGATCAACATTTACAAATATATAAGGGGACAATACGCAGAGCTTGCGGGTGATCTGTTTTATGGTCAAATAAACACAGAGGACACCCGCTTAGGTAAGAGGAGAGGAGATTTCGCACACAGAGGCGAAAAGTTTTTTTCACAGTAAGGACATTATGTGATTAGAATTCCCTGCCTGAGAGAGTAGTAATGGTGGACTCAGTTAACACTTTTAAGAATGGGCTAGATAAATTCCTAATGGATAAGGATATACTATACAGGGTTATGGTGCATAGTCACACACTATAGTTATAAAATACAGGAATAAGGAATAAACACAACGGGCCGACATTAGCAACAGACAAAATTAGTCCTAAAAGTAATACAGCGTAGGAGACCACTAATAGGTTGAACTTGATGGACAAATTGTCTTTTTTCAACCTCAGAAACTGTTACTATGTCTTTTCACATATTTCTCCTCGCAGCTCCGGGGCTGCGATCTGAAATGTCACTGCTATGGCTAACGTCTGATCGGAGCAATATTTGAATAGCTCCAATAAATGCTCATTAGTATTCTACACCTCGTACGCATTTGAATAGCTCCCTAATAGTCCAGGTTTTAGTGATATCCATGCTTGAGCAGAGGTGACTTAATAAGTAACTCAGTTATTTTGATGTAACTATTTGTGCTGAAGCCTGGATATCATTAAAACCTGCACTGTTAGTGAGCCTTGAGGACCAAGGTTGGAAATGACTGTACTACAGTATATACTGTACCATTATTGAATCTTTACTGAACTTAATAGCATGTTGCTACTGTACTAATGGATGCAGGTGATTCCTTATTAATAATCAGCATACACAATTAGTACTTATCATGCTTCATAGACAGCGGTTGTTTATAAGGGATGTAGTTATGTGACCAGCGGTCAGGAGACCGCCAGTCACAATACCTCCCCCTACAACCTGCTCCCTCACAATCCCGACAGTCGGAATGCCGACCAAAATGGACTATTCAAAATCATAGAGTGGGAATAGAACCCGTGGTGACTGCAGGTCACCACCGAGCCCACAGCGTGGCGTGTACAGCGAGCCTGCAAGGGGATTGTTGCACTCGCAAACCCTCCCCCCACTGCAGGTATTCGC
Organism: Pseudophryne corroboree; assembly: GCF_028390025.1. NCBI lineage: Eukaryota > Metazoa > Chordata > Amphibia > Anura > Myobatrachidae > Pseudophryne > Pseudophryne corroboree. Next base: position 773,357,768 of record NC_086444.1, on the reverse strand, counting down.
TGCCGGGATACCGGCGGAGGTATGCTGGCTGCTGGTCATGCATTCCACACCCATTTATAGGACAAATAAAGAACCTGTGATAAAAAGCTATGATGTGGAGTGTTACACAGGAAAAAAACATGCAATAATACAGTACCTCTTACACACACTGCAATATTGATCCTGTTGAAATAGCAACTGTTCAGTACAAGTAGAATGGTAGAAAAAATGGGTTTCCAGATGATAGTTTAACAGTTAAAGGGTCAATAGGTTGACACTAAATGGTCGACATGGTCAAAAGTCGATTTTGTCAAAAGGTGGGCATGACGATGGTCGACACCACATATTGTCGACATGATGGGTTTTTAAAATAAACCTTTTTTATACTTTACCATCCATGTGGACTACGATTGGGAATAGTAACCTGACCAAAGCATGCGAGAGGATGTGTTCCATGTGCCAAAAGGGAAAATGTTACACAAAAAAAAAACCATGTCGACATTTTCATGTGTCAACAATTTCCATGTCAAACTTTTGACCATGTTGACCTTTTGACTATGTCAACCTTGTGCATGTTGACCATTTGTTGTCGACCTTTTGACTGTCAACCTATTATACAATAACCGCAAAAAGACTATGCACAGTTTTCTGTTAATTAAGGTATACTGTATGTATACCTTAATTAACTGCATTCAAGTCTTGTTGAAAAATATTACAGTTTTATTAATGCTCATTATCTTCAAAGATAAATACTCTGAATATCCATGAACAATTATCCTTAGCACATCAATGCTGGATCACACTAGAACTTTAGTACAAAAGCAAAACACAGAAATGAAATACACACATCTAGATATAACCACTTCATTTATTTTTCTAATTATAATTTTAATAACCTCATACTGAAATCAATCACAAGTGTATGGCAACATAATTATTGATTCTTGAGATAACAGTTGAAACATTTTAATGTAAAGAACAAAAACATGTTTGTATACTGACCTTGTTTATTCTGTGACCTTTCTATAACTGTATTGTGAATTGTTTAGTAAAAATTAAAAATATATGTAATTTTTAGAATAAATACACAGTTTATTATAAATTGCACATAATTATTGAAGACGAGTTATATGTCAGCTGAGCAACTACAGTATTATGGTGTTAACCCAGGAAAATATATAGGCTATGTAGAAGGAAATCGGTATGTTTTACCGACAGACAGGATGACGGTTGTCATTATACCAAAAACGCCATCCCATCTGTTGGAATCCCAGCAGTGAGGCATGGAGTCCACTCGTGGGGACTTTGGGCCCAGTGGCTCGCTTCACTCACCACATGTTATATTCCCACTTGTTTGGTGGCGTGGACCCACCAACCGAGTGGGAATACTCTGCGGAGGTTGAAATTCCATCCGGCAGTTTTTTTTACTGGGTGTCGGGATCTCCTGAACGCCGGGGTCCTAACAGCCAGTATTTTATCTGCACAAGAATGGTATAGTACTAATTATAGTGCCTTGTCTGTGCACTGAGTAATGTGAAGTTAAAATCAGAAGTACAAGCAGTTCTATTTTAACTGCATCCGATCTGGAATGTATTAAAATTCCTTTGAAAGAAAGGTGCATCTTGATACTTGGAACATTGAGAACAATCATATACACAAATATCTCACCACTGGGCCAATAGTAATTTGAGTTGGGCTCAGATTAAGTGTGTCTCTTCCCTTGGTCTGGGTTGTTTCTCAAATTCATAGTGTTTTAATGCAAAATATGTTTATTGAAAGACAATAACAATATCAAAACGGTTAACATGCAGACAAATGTAATAAAGAGTATTATCTTAAAACAACTGTGGGCCTGAACAGCTCCTATAGGTAATAACAGGAGAGCATTTAAAACACATTTTATAAAAGCCCAAACATGTGGAAAGGAGTAGTTCAATAGTCATACATGTCTTGTTAACACTGTTAGCACAAATCTATAAAGAAAGGAGAAGAAGAGAAAAGAGATATGGAAAAAAGTAGAGGAGGAAAAGAAAGAGGAAAAGAATAAGAATAAGAATCACTTGGTCCAAAGAGAGAGTCCATTGCCTATGACACAACGGGAAGCAGTACATTTAGGTGGTGAAATGTCTAAGAGGATGTGGAAAAACTGGAGGCGAGGATGTTCCTGAAGGTTGGGGAATCTTTAAAATGTAGCCATCTAACCATGTGTCTCTGAAGGATGAATAACCCCCATCATCAGACGTCATTATATCATCCAAGTCCATATAAAAATCTACTCTGTTCAACCAATCCCTAACTGTTGGAGGAGAGGGGGATCGCCAACAAACAGGAATCACTGATTTAGCAGCATTGTTGAGGTGACATAATAAGGAATGTTTATAGCTCGAGATGGGTTTAGACAAGTAATGAAACAACCAAATCAGAGGATCCGTAGGCACTTCCTCTCCCGTAATTTCAGCAGACAGCGAAAGTACCTCCTTCCAGTAGGGTTGGAGTAAGAAGCACAACCACCATATATGGAGCGGGTTCCCTGGGCCAGTAGATCAGCGCCAACAGGTATTAGGGACTCCAAAACCCATCTTAGAAAGAGTATCAGGACATCTATACCACCAAGAAATCAATTTGTACTGAGTCTCCACCACTAGTGTACTGGGAGAGCAAGCATGGGCTAATTTAAATATTTTCTCCAAAATGTCTTCACCCAGCTCCTGGCCGAGATCCGTATCCCATGTCCTAGTGAAAGGTGGGAGAGATGGGCTAGAGTCCGCCAATAGAAGGTTGTATATCAAGGAAATAGAATGGGGCGGGCGTAACGGGCTATCGCAGAGACGTTCGAACGGTGTGAGGGTTGGGAATCTCTTCCCAGGAAAACCCTGAGATATCAAAAAGTGACAAACTTGTAGGTAGCGCCAAAAATCTCTTGGTGGTAAATGCCATTTCTCTTGTAAATCCGAGAAGGAGACGATCCCACCCCACTCACCAGCTGTCTAACCATCAAAAGTCCCAAATCATACCAAGTTTGGAAGGCCCGCGTGTTAATACCGGGTGGAAATCGTTCATTAAATAAAAAGGACAAGTAGGAGGAGGCCAGTGAGGAAACAGAAGAGGATTTTCTAATTGCTTTCCAATAAGCTAAAGTGGGACCTACAGTGGGATGGGAAGTGGCAGGAAGAGTATGTAACCACGGAGCGACGGCAATAGGCATTGTTTCGATGGTTCAGCTCTGGACCACAACAAGATCCTTTGGAGATGGCAGGCTCGGTAGTAACCCTGAATGTCAGGCAGGCGTAGGCCACCCCTATCCCTCTGCCTGACCATCATGGAAAATCTCGGGAAAATCTCTTCCCGCCCCAGATGAATTCTCTAAATAACAGTTGGATGTCACGGAACCATGTTGAAGGGATTTTAATCGGTAAAGTCTGTAATAGATACATGATTTTAGGGAGAGAATTCATCTTAAGGATACCAGTCTGCCTAGCTAAGAGAATGATCTGGAATTCCAGGACTGGAGGTCTGCACATAATTTAATTAGTAGGGGGGTAAAATTAGAATTGAAAAGACGTGAAAGATCCTTGGTAATAGTAATCCCTAAATATTTCAATTGGGAGTTATGCCAGGTAAAGGGAAATGCAGCTTTAAGTCCTGAAACAATAGTAGGCAGGGTCATAAGGTTCAGGGCTACTGATTTGGAGTAATTCATTTTTAAAATTAGAGAGGTCACCAAAGATCTTAAACTTGTCCACTAAATTAGGCAAGGAGACTGTAGGATTTGTGATTGTGGCCAGTAAATCGTCGGCAAAGAGGGCAAGTTTATATTCATTGGCCTGGAGTCTGATCCGAGAGATATTTGGATTAAGCCTAATCACCCTAGCTAGGGCCTCCATACATAGAACAAAAATCAGGTGGGACAGTGGGCAACCCTGCCTAGTCCCATTGTTAATATTGAACGAACCTGACAAGGAACCATTAATCGTGATTCTGGCCAAGGTAGAGGCGTAAAGGGCTAGGACGCATTGTAGGCAGGTCGGACCCAGTCCCATGTGTCTCAGTATCCCAGCCATAAAACCCCAGTCAATTCTGTGGAATGCTTTTTCAGCGTCAGGAGATAGTAGAATTGCCTGAGAGCCCATTGAGGAAACGTGATGAATAAGAGCTATGATCTTAGAAGTACTGTCCTTCGCCTCTCGACCTGGGACAAACCCCACTTGGTCATTGTGTATAAGGGAGGGTAGAAGGAACTTAAGCCTAGTTGCAAGGAGTTTGGCGAAAAGTTTAACGTCAACATTGAGAAGGGATATAGGCTGGTAGCTGGGACACAGGGAGGGGTCCTTACCACCCTTAGGGATGACAGTGATGTGGGCCTCGAGAGATTGCCTAGAAAAAGGGTTAGTATCTGAGACTGTGTTGCACGCTTCCAAAAGAAGAGGAGTTAATTTATCTTTAAATGCTTTATAATAAGTGATGGTGAAGCCATCAGGGCCAGGACTCTTTCCAGAGGGGGTGGATTTAATGGCATCATCGAGCTCTTGGAAAGTAAAGGGCTTTTCCAGTTCCTCACTGACATCTCCCGTAAGTTTAGGGAAACCAATCCTCATAAGATAAGTGTCTACGTCACGGGACCTGTCACTAGCAACATGATAAGATTCGGGAGAGGGGAGATTGTACAGGGAGGTGTAATACGAACAGAATGTCTCTGCAATTTTATCCGTATCGTGTAAAAGATGGCCTTGCGTTTCTTTTCTGGAGGGGATAAACGAGAGGGCTCTTTGGGTATGTAAAGCCCTGGCAAGTATTTTGCACGGTTTGTTGCCCCAATGGGCAGTTTCATAAGATTGAATTTGCCGTAAAAGTCCCTCAATTTGGCCTAATCGTTGTCTCTTTAAATAGGAGCCCAGTTGGATGCATTTTCCCCGTAGCACACATTTATGAGCCTCCCAAATTGTCAAGTCAGAGACATCAGGGGAGACATTACAATCAATATACATATCAATGGCATCCTCAAGTTAAGCTTTACAATACGGGTCATGCAGTAGCGATTCGTTAAAACACCAAGGACGACGCTGGGAAGGAGGGGGTCCAATGGAAAGGTCAAGTCTAACCGGGGCGTGGTCGGACCATGTCATCTAGCCTATGGAAGCAGCACAAACCAGGGGAAGATGCCTATGGTCAAGTAGGATATAATCTAGCCTAGAATAGGAATGGTGAGGATTGAGTAATATGTAAAATCCCGGTCTGATGGGTGAAATATACGCCAGACGTTGGACAGCTGGTGAATGTGGAGTAAGCGCCTCACCTCCCTAGACAAACAGTGATGGACCATCGGGGACTTAGAGGAAGTGTCCAGGGTGTGGTCGAGAGTCCAGTTAAAATCCCCACCCACTATCAGGATCCCCTGTTTGAGCGAGTCAACCCTGTCCAGAATATTTTCGAGGAAGGCTGGTTGGCCTTGGTTGGGAGCATAGATATTAACAATCATAAGAGTCATGTTAAAAATAGAGCATATAAGTAAAATGCATCTCCCCTCCCTCAACCTGTGTACCACAACATTGGTAAGGGGTATGTGTTTAGCAAAGAGGATGGCCACTCCTTTAGATTTTGATTGGGAATAATTACAATAATATGAGGTGGGGAAGAACCTATTCCTAATTTGGGGTGCAGAGGGGGAGTGTCGGAAATGGGTCTGCCTTATGGGCAGTTTCTAGTGATTGAATTTTCCGTAAAAGTCCTTCAATTTGGCCTAATCATTGTTTCTTTAAATAGGAGCCCAGTTGGATGCATTTTCCCCGTAGCACACATTTATGAGCCTCCCAAATTGTCAAGTAAGAGACATCAGGGGAGACATTACAATCAATATACATATCAATGGCATCCTCAAGTTGAGCTTTACAATACGGGTCATGCAGTAGCGATTCGTTAAAACACCAAGGACGACGCTGGGAAGGAGGGGCTCCAATGGAAAGGTCAAGTCTAACCGGGGCGTGGTTGGACCATGTCATCTGGCCTATGGAAGCAGCGCAAACCAGGGGTAGATGCCTATGGTAAAGCAGGATATAATCTAGCCTAGAATAGGAATGGTGAGGAATCGAGTAATATGTAAAATCCCGGTCTGATGGGTGAAATATACGCCAGACGTCAGAAAGCTTGTGAATGTGGAGTAAGCGCCTCACCTCCCTAGACAAATGGTGATGGACCATCGGGGACTTAGAGGAAGTGTCCAGGGTGTGGTCGAGAGTCCAGTTAAAATCCCCACCCACTGTCAGGATCTCCTGTTTGAGTGAGTTAACCCTGTCCAGAATATTTTCGAGGAAGGCTGGTTTGCTTTGGTTGGGAGCATAGAAATTAACAATCGTAAAAGTCATGTTAAAAATAATGCATATAAGTAAAAGGCATCTCCCCTCCTCCAACCTGTGTACCACAACATTGGTAAGGGGTATGTGTTTAGCAAAGAGGATGGCTACTCCTTTAGATTTTAATTGGGAATAATTACAATAATATGAGGTGGGGAAGAACCTATTCCTAATTTGGGGTGCAGAGGGGGAGTGTCGGAAATGGGTCTCCTGGACAAGGACAATATCAGTCCTTTCCGCATGAAATGAACGAAGAGCTCCCGCCCTGTTCTCAGGGACATTCAGATCCCTGGCATTTATGGAGAGTATCCTGAGTGTAGAAGCCATATGTAGAGGTAGTAGAAGACACCAATATGTATACTTTGGATCAGGTGAAAAGAGGAAGAAGGGAAAGGAGGCGACAGGAAAAAGAGAAGAGAAGATATATGAGCATCTGAAAACAAAAGAGAAAGAAAGCAGTACAACAAAGTAAGTTGAACAGTAGAAAACCACATCCGGACAGGGAAGGGACCGTAAGGGTGCCTCTGTCTCGGAAATACCATGGCGGTAGGGGGTACACTAGGGGGCCGCGACCCCGCAATACTAGAGAACAATCATTTTAAGTAAAATGTAATTAACTAAGACAACCGGTGTTGTTGGTGTAAGCCTGAAACAATAACAATATAGGCCCTGACAGGGCAGGAACTGAAAAAGGTGAAACACAGAGGAAGAGAAAAAAACATGAAGTTAAAATATGGACCTTAAATACGGTAGATAAACATGTAAGAACAAGGCTCTAGGTCTGAAGATAGACTAGCAATAAGCAACTATAACATGGTAACAATATCGAAGAACATAGTACAGCTGTTATCAAACTCCATGGGAAGCTGAGAAAATATATATATATACATACACATATACATATACACACATAAAATAAAAAAATAAATACAAAAAAATAAAAAAATGTGGGCATTTGAAAGTATAGACCACAAAACGTGAGGCATGCAGCATACAATACAGAGAAACCAATTAGATAAGTCTCACAGGGTGGCCAGTCTGTAAACCTGAAATGGGTGACTGTCGAAATCAGATCTCAAATAAGGATAAGTAAAGTACACCGGTCGTACTCCCGTCAGGTGGCATCCACCGATTGGAGAGGGTCGTCGCCCTTGGATTTCCATTTAGGATTCTGGACCTGGTGCCACCTCTCTCTTCTGGTTGTATTTGCTGGGACCATGGTGGGGAGAGTAAAGGCTCACCAATCAGGGAGGGAAAGATCTTCTAGGCCCAAAGCAGAGCAAAATCCAGGCAAATCCGCTGGAGATTGGAGAGAAAGTAGCTTACCAGCATGGGACACTTGTAAGGAAAATGGGAAACCCCATTTGTACTTCAGGTCGCGTTTGCGCATCACTTCTGTCAAAGGCTTCAACAACCTACGCTGTTGGAGCGTACTCCAGGAGAGGTCTTGAAAAATTTGGATTCGGGTACCATTGAAGTCAACTCCTTCCAAATCACGCACCTTGCGAAGAATCTCCTCTTTCTGTGAGAAATAGTGGAGTCTACAAATGACGTCTCTCAGGCTATCAGAAGCTGGCCCTTTCGGTCTGAGGGCTCTGTGGGCCCTGTCGAATTCAATTGAATTGTCGGGATCCAGGCCTAGGATCTCTCCGAATATTTTGGTAAGAGCGTCAATAATGCCGGATGAAGGAACCGCTAATATTATTTCGATGGCCTCTATTGTCTAGGTCGTCTAAATTATTCTGCATCAATCTCATGTCTGACCCCTGTTGGGAGACTACGTCACGGAGATGAAGTAGTTGGTCCTCCACTGAATCTTTCTCTTCCTCCAGAGAGACAATTCTAGCTCCTAGATGCTATATATCAGATTGTACCGACGAGATCTGGGTCTGAATAGAGTCCCGAAGTCGGCATTCAAGAGCTTGCATGTCTTGTTTAGAAGGAAGGGAACAGATATGCATCTGAATTTCCCCAATCTCACCCCGTAGCTGGGACATTTGAGCTTGTAGATCTCCAGATGGGGGGGAATTGGCCATTGTGGGCGGACCAATACTATTATCAGGCGTAGTAGGAGAAAGATCAGCAACAGGTGGTATAAATAAGTGGGATTGGAGAGTCGATTGGGATGAATTACTACGTGTAGACTGGGCGGACTTTCCCTGTTGATTTTTCTTGCCTCTGGCCATCAGAAGAGGGTGAGTGAAAGGACCATTTTAAAGGACAACACCATTGTCTAGAAGGATTATGGGGGACACATTCCCCTGCTAGTTAGACATCATAGCCAGTAGGGAGCATTCACACTCACATCATGTCAGCGATCATGGAGCAGACGTCTGAGAAAATGTAAATGAGCAAAATTCCAGAGAGTGGTAGCAACAAAGTGCACGCTGTTGTAAAAGGAGGAGCACAACACAGCAAAAGTAACAGCACATAGAATATCCCATAAAAGCACCCAGATGTATGTGTGCAGAGGTATGTGTATAGCTGAACTGTGTGGAGCCTGCAGTACAGAGATATAGAGCAGCTACAGCTAACACAGAACAGGGGGAGCTACTCACAGCGCAGGTGGTGATCCCAGGGAACTCCAACAATCAGCAGCTCAGAGGAAAAGTGAGCCCCCACAGACTCTCCAGGAGCAGGAACCAGCCACAGAGGGGTGATCAGTCATGCAGCAGGGGAGAGATCTTCACCCGTGCTGGGGGCCGCCTCGGAGAGCTCCGGGAATCCGCCGCCCCAGCGAGGCAGCTAACAGAATGAGCGATGCAGGGCTCAGTGGAGGGAGACGTCCAGCTGCCTCATGCTGTCAGCGGGAGGACCAGGGGTGGAGCAGGGGCGGGTAGTCTCCGGCAGGCAGAGAGCTGATGTTACCTTATTTTGCTGATGGTTATTTGAGCTGTGCGTTTCCAGATTTCTTGGTATGGCTCTGCTATCAGCCGCATGTAGGAGTGGCCCCGGGCTCTGGTGATCAGCAGACGAGGGCTGATGCAGCGCCAGCGGTAAAGGAGGGAGGGAGAGGCCCTGCTGCACAGCGCTCGCTCACCTACCTGAACTTCCGGTCTGTGGTCTCCTGGAGCTGCTGACAGCCTCCTCTCACTTCTACAGCGTCCGGCAGCGTCACAGACCCTCCGCGGCTCCGGCGGGCATCAGGCGGCAGAGCAGGCAGAGGGAGTGGGGAAGACCGCCGGTTACGAGCAGCAGCAGTCGGAGATCCAGGAGGCAGGAGGGAGAGCCTCCTCTCGACCCCGCGGCTCCAGAGGTATTTGCTCCAGGGGGAGGAATTGAGGTCCCGGTCCGGGGTTAGCAGGAGGGCCGCAATCCGCAGGAGCGCCGGGGCAGCTCCCCTACTCTGCAACTCCCGCCTGACCACACATGGGGGATCAGGTAAGGCAGGGTTGCTGGTGGGATCAAAAAAGGGGCACCCAGGAGCAGACAGGAATAGTATACTAGGGGCCAAGTGTGCAGGAGCTCACTATCAAATTCATAGTGTTTTTATGGAAATACCTCTCAACTTACCACAAATCGGTATTAAAGTTCTACTCTCAGGATGGCAGGACAGCCTATTGAAATTGTGATAGTTGAGAGGTAACCAGCAATGTTCAATGGTACATTTGTAAGAAGGATTGGTGTATTTCAGAGCATGAATAACCTGGTATGCCTCTGAAACTAAAAATAAAGTGGACACCAGCATTAAAAAGGACTCCACAGCTTCAGTCAGCATCAGCTATTCTTTTCATAAAATACTGTAGTTGTGATTAAGCAAACACATGCATGTACATGGGGGGTCATTCCGAGTATATCGCACGTAGCAACTTTTTGCTGGTCATGTGATCAACTAGACGCCACCTATGTGGAAGTGTATTTTAGCATAGTAAGGCTGCGATCGCTTGTGCAGCCCTGCTATTTTAAAAAAGTTTTGTGTAAGACAAGACCAGCCCTGCAGTTACTTACCCTGTGCGATGGATCCAGCGATGAAGGTCCCAGAATTGACGTCAGACATCCGCCCTCCAAACGCCTGGACACACCTGCGTTCGCTGCTCCATGCCCAGAAAACGGTCAGTTGACGCCCCGTAACGCCTTCCACCCGTCACTCTTCTTGTGATTGTGGCAGCGATCACTTTCTTTGCAATTCTTATCGTTGCCCAGCAACGTCCGTCACCGGGCAATGACGCGTTTGCGCATTGTGGCCAGCACACATGCACAGAACCGACCAGTTCGCATGCTGCGAAAAACAGCAGCCTGCAAATGGGTCGGAATGACCCCCATGATTGCTAACCTGTAGGTATCTGGAGATGTGTATTGCTCTGCATATACTGTAGGTACAAATATTCTATTTTTGTGTGCAATGTATATAGTTATTTACACCCACTGTGAAAAAGGCTGCATCAAAGCCACAATGCACGGGTTTCAAGTTGTTTTTAGTCCTTGTGTTGATCACATACAGTATATCACATCTTCCAGGCATCTGAAGTGGAGTTAGTGTCAGGATGAGCAAGTAATAAACTATGAGAAAAAAAAACATACTCTATTTCTAATAGGCATCTACAGTCACAATGTGTTGCTAGGTATAGCTGTGACTTTAGTTATGTCACAGTTATTGACAAAGAGATAAAAATATACCTCTGACTACATGTGTTTAAACCAATCAGATTAGACCAAGTAGAATCCCAACAATGTCAAAGAAGACAACATAAAGGATAGCTTCAAGTGTGATCCAAGTTTTTTCCCTGAAGAAATACAAGCTATCAAGAACACAAACACTTGTCAAGAGTCTGCAAAGTATTCCCGTATAAGTAGATTTCTGAAACAGAAAAAGGGAACAGATTAAACTAGTAAAATAACAGAAGATTAAGATAACTGAAGCTCAGTTTCTAAGGCAAGAGATGTAATATATTTCAATATAACTCACTATCACTATTTTGTTACTTAATTTGCCCCAGGGCAACTTTTGTAGCTTATAAATTATTGAAAGATTGTTGCTGTGCTAGAGATATCTGATGTAGAATGCTTCTTACAGTATGTACTGTAGATTCTAGATCTGTTGAGGTAAAAAAGAGCAACCAGTAAACAATGGAAACAGTAATTAGTGATGTCATGCCCCTATATTTACAAGTTGTCATGCCCCTATATTTACAAGTTTGACAATTTGAATTTAGACATATAGTTTATAGGGTACCTAGACTGAATTAGTCACTTTTTTTCTGCTGTCTGTTTGTTCCAGGTTAAGTACCGCAGCCTCAACAGATCCCACCCTCACATCAGACTCCACCCCCTTTAGGGCTGCCTTCATATATTTCCTGGACTGGTTTTCCATCCCAATCTGCCCCTGAGAAGAATCGACTTCAAAGCGAGAGAAGTCGCAGGCAACAGCTCATATAAAGTAACAGTTCTTAGTGATGATTTTCAGAATATAATCAGCTCATCGCCACTTTAAATGCCAAATGTGTCCCTGAATGCTTTTAATAGGTTTATACTATAATGTTACATTTAAAATATATGTATATGATATCTGTTCTGTATACTCTGCATGTTTACTTTACATTTCTGTAGATGTGCTCAACATTTAAGTACTGTATACAGTAAGCACAAATATGCTACTATTGGGATCTCATTAATCTGGAGCTATTACAATTGACTTTTTAAAGTCTATGGTGTTTTACACAATATTTTAGTTTGGTGTCACAAATTAGTTTAGTATAGTCACCAAGAATATTCAGAGGATTTTATTTATATTAACCATATGCCACATTTTTGCCCCGTTAGTGCATACACACTTGCCGATGCCAGCGGGGAAGGGAGCAACGGCGGGGAGGCAGTGGGGGGAACGATGCCCATGCTGCAGCTGCAGCATGGCTGTCGTTACTGAGGACCTCCCTCGTCTGTACATGTTTAGACGAGGGAGGGAGTCGTTAACAGTGTGTGGGAGCGCGCATACATACTAGACAAAATTGTAAAAGATCTCGCTCAGAATGGCCCTTCTGAATGATATCTTTTATTTTCTCGTCTAGTATATATGGGCCTTAACAAGCAAGAAGAAGATGTTTCTATGGATCATATGCACAACTGCACATACACATAGTACAGGCTTAGGAAGACATTATCTATCAGAGTCTACCCTTGAAAAGCTCTCATCAAAAGGGATAATGCTGAAGTACAGTGGCAGGAGACTCTTCCTACAAAACCAAAAGAGTTAAATGCTGTTCTTACTTTACCTAACCTCCTTCCACAGCCAGCCCATAAAAAGCTCCACATAAATGTTTCTCTTTACATGACTCTAAAACCTCCATACCTTCCTGGCTCCACTCAGAGGCATCTTAAGAGAGGAGGGGACCCGAGTGCAGCCTTCGTTGCAGGCCCCCTCCTCTCCAGCAGCAAGTAGACTCTGGCATAATGGCAAAGTCTACTGCACTTGTGCAGGTCTCCAGGAACATGGTGCCCGTGTCTTGTTCTCAGGGACATCTCCTGTGTGCATGCGCATATCACTCATAAATGGCCGTGGCACCATTTTCCAAGTGATTTGTGGCTGCATTGCAGGGACTACACTGCAGGACTCCAGAGGGGTAAATATAATATATGGGTGCAGGGTATGTGGTGTGGGCCCCCCTTGACCCAGGGACCCATGTGCACCACACACACTGTACCCATTATAGAAATGCCTATGGCTCCACTGCATCATACAGAACATTATGAACCGCCAGTTAAAACACATGATGATATAGAAGCCAATTTGCATTTTATAGAGTCCTGTAGAGTGTTCTCTATATGACACGTGCACAAATAGAAATGCTTCATCCAAAATAGCTGCTACTACAAATCTGCATCTTCTTCTTATATACTGTAGTTGCAGCACTGACTATATTTAACACAAGAACTTTGATGATGAACAAACAATCTACACGCAGACCATCAGTCAATGTTTGCTTAAGGATCTCATTTGAAATACATGGCCTCACAGCATTCATAAAATAGGATTGCAAATTCTTTAGACTCAATTAATACTAGCCCAGTCCGAATGTCTGCTGCTGTTAATAATAAGTGTCATCAGATAACTGTCCTCAAACAAAGGCCCAGATTTATCAAGCCTTGGAGAGTGATAAATAGCACAGTGATAAATTACCAACCAAGCAGCCCGTAACTGTCATTTACCAAACACAGCCTGTAACATGGTAGTTAGGAACTGATTGGCTTGTACTTTATCACCGTAATATTTATCATTCTCAAAGGCTTGATAAATGGGCCCCATAGCCTCATAAAGTGGACAACTGCAATAAATACTGATATTCTATAAATACTCTTTACCTTTCTCATCTACTATCAAATATACAGAATGTGCAGACACACATCCAATCCCCTGCAGCCACACACAACATAAATCTGCTTAGCAGCAATGGTTTAATACTGACAATTACAACTAGCTTCATATAGTTAAAAGTAGTTTCATGTGTTGTTATTTGTCTAACTGAGGCATATGAGGCTATGAGCTCAAGTCCTGGGCATGGCATGCTGAGCAATGTGTATGGGGGATGTAAATGAAGGTGCATCTGCATGGAAGCAGGACCAAATTAAAAGAGCTGCTTAGCCCTGCCCCAAATACAGTATATCATCTAGACAGAAGGGGTCATTCCGAGTTGATCGCTTGCTAGCTACTTTTAGCAGCCGTGCAAATGCATAGTCGCTGCCCACGGAGTAGTGTATTTTTGCTTTGCAAGAGTGCAAACGCCTGTGCAGCCGAGCGCAGCAAAAACATTTTGTGCAAAACAAGACCAGCCCTGTAGTTACTTATTCTGTGCGATGATTGCAGCGACGGAGGTCCCAGAATTGACGTCAGACACCCACACAGTAAACGCCTGGACACGCCTGCGTTTCCCAAACACTCCCAGAAAATGGTCAGTTGACAGCTATAAGCGCCCTCTTCCTGTCAATCTCCTTGCGATCGGCTGTGCGAATGGAATCTTTGCTAGATCCAGTGCACAGCAATGATGCTCTTTGTGCCTGTACGATGTGCGTGTGCATTGCTGTGCATAAGCATGCTCAGTTTTGCAGTTTTTTTTACCTGATCGCTGCGCTGCAAAAATCAGCAGCGAGAGATCAACTCGGAATGACAACCAGAGTCGGAGAGATCTCTATCTCAGTCCATCCAGGGTGGTTTCTGGATACTCAGAACCTGTCTTCCTCTTTCTTTGTGTGCCACAGCACACAATACAATACAAGCTATATTCGGACCACCATTACAATCTGTCTCCATATTATTATAAGGTTGTTACATCTAATTATATATCTACATGTGGCATTTATCATAAGGGGCAGATGAATCAAAGCGTGCAGATAGATAAAATGGAGAGAGAAAAAGTAACCAATCAGCTCATATCGGTAATTTTCCAAATACACAGGCCCAGATTTATCAAGCCTTGGAAAGTGATAGATTGCATGGTGATAAAGTACCAACTAATCAGCTCCTAGCTGTCATTTTTCAAACACAGCCTGTAACTTTGCAGTTAGGAGATGATTAGCTGGTACTTTATCACCTTGCAATTTATCACTCTCCAATGCTTGATAAATCTGGGCCACAGTTTGTTAAATGGTACAGATGTAGCCACACTCATCGTGACTTTGCTTAGGCGTGAGTGCTCCATGATGCATGCACGCGCCCGGTGTGCATGTGCATCTTAATTGCACCTGTGGCCATTCACTTTACATTGGAGCCAAAATAGTTTCTGCCTGGCATGGCCCAGAGCTGGTGTACTTAGCCATACTGGGAGTTCACATGTGCCACTTTACGATGAGCGTGGCTACATCTGTAGTTAGTAGCTGATTGGTTGGTATTTTATCTCTCACCACATTATCTGTCTCCAAGGTTTGACATTTATCCCCCTTTATCTCTCTCTACTTTATCTCCCTCAAAGGTTTGATACATATTCCCCTAATACACTAGGAGGCATATTTACTATTGGTCATATAACATCAATTTAGATTGATTTTCATTCATTTAAAATTTATGTAAATTAACCTTTAGTAAATATGGTTACATTACATTGACCACTATTGGTCGACATTGACAAGGTTTACATGGACTAATGGTCAATACATGGAAATGGTCGACACATGAAAGGTCAACACATGAAAAGGTCAACATGAGTTTTTCACTTTTTTTTGTGGAACTTTTTCATACTTTTTCATACGATCCACGTGGACTACGATTGGGAATGGTAATCTGTGCCGAGCGCAGCGAGGCACCTTGCCTGAAGCATGACAAGCAAAGCAAGCCATGTGAGGGGATACGATGCACTAATTGGGGTTCCCCGTCACTTTACGCAGAAAACAACACCAAAAAAAGAAAAAATAACTCATGTTGACCATTTCATGTGTCGTCCTTTCACATGTCGACCATTTTTGTCTGCTGACCATTAGTACATGTCGACCATGTCAATGTTGACCATTAGCGGTCGACCTAATGAGTGTCGACCTTAACATTTTCGACCATTCATACCGGAACCAGTACATATATCCCTAGATGTCTTTGATTCCTTGTTGAGCATATTGTCTTAAAAAAGGAGAGTAGAAAACTGAGCTATGTCAGTAGATACTAGTATTATTACATTGTAGACACTTAGTAGACACTTTACCATTCTTCACAGCTTCATTTACCCTCTACAGTAGCAATATTTTCCTAAGGTACTATATTAGCCTACATGAGCCAAAAACCCTGGAAAAATTGTCTGCATGTAGCAGCCATTGTGATATTGCTGACAATAGTGATTCCCAAACTGGGTGCGGTGGTTCTTTCTGACACTGTGGGGCATTTGTAATGGCCAAAGGTTTTTGGTACAGTACATGCTTTGTAGTAGGCAAAATAAGTACTGGTGGCTGGCAATCATAAAAATATCTGGACAAACATAGCACAACCCTGTCCAACACCATGTAACTGAACCTAAGGATCACAGGTCAGTGACATTTTATTTTAAAAAAAAATAAACTTTTGATCTAGGGGTGCCATAAAAGAAATTTTGATATTCTTGGGACTTTCAAAAAAGTTTGGAAACCACTGGCCTATCAAAAAAAGCCTATATAGAATTTTTTTTTCCTGGTTATTAATACAGCTTTAAATGTCTGTATTCCAAAGTGTACAGTTGTAGCCTACTTCATCTATCCCGCAATTAGTATGGAGTGATGAGCTGAAGCACCCGCAATGAGAATGACTGTATGTATTAGTTCTAAAAAATAATATATGACATTGCACTAAGTATTTAGTATTTTGCATGTACAGTATAACTTGTTATTGCCCTTTAATAACATTCTTGCATCATTACAGTTACCTTTGTTAAAAAAATTTATTTTGCTGCTACAGCTTTAGCATCTTTTGCTGTGGTTGGTTCTGCAAATTTATGCTATTAACAACAACATGCAATCGGATTGGAGCATTTCCCATAATGAGTCTGTTACACACGTTCTTTCTATACTTACCTCAGGCTGTCATCAGCTCTGCATTGTGCAAGCTACTGTACATCCACCTACAGAGCAAATGACCAGCCACACTTCTGTGTCAGGTGCAGAGAATGAGTGCACCTCGGAACCAGCACAGTTAGCAGGATGAGCCTTGCTTTCTCTCTTGCATGAGAACCTATGGTATGTTCACCATCAGAAACATCAGGGACACTTACCAGGCTAGCATCCAATAGTGGTAACCTTATAAGTTTACACATTGCTCTTTTCAGCTGTGTCCTCCTTTTTTTTTTATCTTTTGCACTATCCTATGGGGTTGGTGTTTCAAGATTAGACTGAATGGTTCACCATAGATGGCCTTGGTGAGTGAAATAATACCTTATATGCCTTTATTTGTAGGTGTTGCAGTTAAAATGCAAGCTGTCAGGATCCTGGAGGTCAGGATGCCAACACTGACATCCCGACAGCCAGCAATACCAACAACCTGAATCCTGACGCACCCAGGCTATTACCACTTGTGGGTGTCCACGACACCCATAGAGTGGGAATAGATCCTGTGGCGAGGGCAGTGAGCCACTGAGCCCGCAAGGGGACTCCTTGTGCTTGCCCCGCTGCTGTTGGGTTATTGGCAGCCGGCATCCCATCCGTCGGTAAATGGTATGTATTCCTACTGTAGTGTACAGTATGTGGACATTTACTGTATATTGCAACTTTTCTAAACCAAAGCATACATTGACACATTGTTTCACATGTAAGTTACTTTGAGAACCTGTGAATTGCTTCTTTTTTTTAAAGTACAGTATGTTTATATTTAGTGATTTAGGTGTTATTTAATAAATTGTGTTTACCTATTTCCTGGTCACAATATTCACTGTAGTTTTTTCACTTCATATTAGCAACACAGAATGCCAATTATTTCTTCTTCCATTATTATTATTATTATTATTATTATTATTATTATTATTTTATTTATTTATTTATTTATTTAGGGCTATTTTCAGTCCGGTAGTGCAGTGGCTAATATTGCAGTTTCACAACACTAGAGTCATACTGTAGGTTAATTTCCAACTTGAATACCTGCAGCATGCAAAGTGAAACACTGTATATTCAGCTGGAAGTGGTCACACACCCACACACATGGCAATGTCGCCCAGTACCAGGCCCTGAAAAAGCTCACGGCAATGCCATTTGGAAGGATATTGTTTATTTTTCCCATATTTTTGTTCGCTTTTTCTTCCACAGTCATAAAACATACTGGTACAGTAGGTCAGTTGGCTGCTATCAAAATTTGTTTGACGCAGAAAATAAAATTGGTAGGTAATAAATAGTATAAATGACTAGATAATCTCTGTAAAGCACTGTCTAATGTACTGTAGTTGAACAATATAAATAAACATTAAGAACTACCATTTTAATTTGTATTGTATAAGATAACTTTGATTGTTGCAATGCATACACTATTACAGATATTTCTCTCTTTTTTAATATTAACAGTTTTTGTCTGAGTCCACATTTTTATTTTATTTGTCAGTATGTTTGGGCTCCCTTCAACCTATTTAGCTCCATCCAATAATTAATGCAGAAGCCAAATTAATAAAGATGTTAGACCACTGAATTTTAAATAAGTAAGTACAGATAAATGTGAAATCATTTAAATCCATCAAACGCAATGTTTTTAGGGCTTCATTGAGAATAATCAGCATATGAAATAATGTACTGCATATTTTGTTGAGTGCATGTGTTAACAGAGTTAATTTTTGTAATTTTAAGAAAAATGCTACTTCATGCCTTTTTTAATAGCATAAAATAAATAATTTTGTATCTTGGAGTAGAACTGTGTTCTATATATGCTAACGAGCTTTTTTTCTGCTGAACATGGTGACCTATTTATCATTTTGAAAGAAACAGAAGTGATTCTGTCATACATGACAGTATAGCTACTGCCCACCACAATACCTTTTCCCTGCTGTATTTCAAGTGGTGATATATTTTGTCATGTAATATTTATTCCCATTTCAGCCTGTATGCTCATTTTTCATCTGCAGTGCCCTTGGTCATGATAGAAATTAGTTGTATTATAACTTTCTTTAAAGGACTGTCAAGCTTGACAAAAGCAACTGTAGATGACACTTGGGAAGATAGCCTTATATGGAATCCTATGCAATAAATTGAAATGTCAGTAAAGAACAACCACAAATCTACATTTAAATATCAGTGATCTATAATTGTTATATGTTGTTATAAATTTTCCTTTTCCGGTGCTGTATCAGTCAAAAAAATAAAATGGACCAAATATTAAAACTAATGTAACATGTGTGAGATGAAATAATCCTTCCACTAAGGTGAAGGTTGGAGATTCATATCAAACGTGGAGATTAAACATTTTATCTTCCAAAAAAAATTCACCACACTTCAATAAAGTTGTTACTCAGTGAGATCCAATAAGGCTAGCCGTCAGAAAAAGATACTGTATTAAAACTTTATAATCTCCTGCTTACAATTTCAATGTTCTAACCTTAAATCTTTGAGAAATTAAAAAAAAACTAATGTGATACTTAAACAAAGGAAAATGTCCCATAGTTTATATTTTGCTGGAAAACTATATTGAAGACATATACTGTGTTTTAATGTATTGTGTAAAATGTCATTATATTTAAGATCCTTTCATCTCAAAATATATTTGAGTCAAGTAATGGTACCATAAGACATAATTAGGAGATAATGAGTTATCAATTGGGCAGGTTAATTTCTCAGTATTTGTATGGAGGGAGGGGGATTGTCAGCTATTTAAGAAGTCATTGCATGCTGACTGATAATTATTGTTGGGCTTATTATAGTTTCAAAATATAGCTAATGTTTGAGTATTATCAAAGTTGTACTCAAGAATCAGGCAAAACTAATGTTTGGAGAAAAAGAATAAAGGACGGTAAAAATGGTCAATTTGTGTTTAGGAGCCAGGATCAACAATTTATTATGCCAAGTGGTGATTTACAAATACATATGTGTCCTCATACATGTAGCCTCAATACGCCATGCATGTGAAATGCCTGGGGAGAGTGAGCCGGCTTTTCCCATACAACTCTGCTAATGTTGGGTGCCATTTCTCTTTGTGCCAAAAATGTATCTTGTGAATAAGATGCATAAGCAAACACTGTTGATTAAAATAATATGAAGAATTCCTATATTCTGTATGTAACTGCAGCTGTATATGCATATGAAATGCTACGTTAGTGTTTTCCTGGAAAATAATGTACTGTACTGTATATAGTGGCGTAACAAGGGCTGTGTGAGGGGGACACATGCCCTGGGTGGCATGGCATGGGGGGGATGCCACCGGCCAAGGCAGTGTCATACCAGGGGGAGAGAGACAGCAGGAAGCTGCCTGGCTGAAGAAGAGGGGTCTCCTCCCCTTCCCTGCAGTCTCCACTCCTCCCTCCTCCCAGTTGCTGGCCAGTCCACCATGATTTTACTAGGAGGGCTGCAGGTGTGCATGAAAGAATTCAGCGCTCCACTTCCCTGTTGTGCTGAGTCCCCATGGCTGCTGCCACCTCAGCCCACAATGGTGTTTCTCAGCCATCAAGAAATCCTCACGTTAACCATGAACCGGGTGAGTGAAAAAAAAATGTTGCTTTTTTTTGGGTGGTGGTCGTGGTCGTGGGGGGGGGGGGGGCATTTTACATTTCTCCTGGGTGCCAAGTACCCTAGTTACGCGCCTGATTGTATATTTGGTTAAGTACATGTGTTAACACAGTAAGTTTTTGTAATTTTAAGTAAAATGCTACTTTGTAACATAGCATTTCGTATGCAGATACAGCCACAGTCACACACAGAATATAGGCATACATCTTATTTGCATAGCGATGCACATAAGATGCATTTTTTTGAGAAAAAAATTCACAAAAAAACGCCTGACGTTAGTAAATTCGCTCACGACTAGGCGCAACTAGAATGGCTGTTTAATGTGACTGCAGCAATGATAAGAGAGGACACATCTGTAATGTAATGTTGGCAGCTCACACCTAAGAGCTAGGTGCAAGAGCTAATTAATTAAATGATTTATTTGCAAAAACTAAACTATTCTAGCAACTTATATATACAGCAATGAACATCAGAGAGTGATTTTTTAATTAAAATGTAACATTTATTGTGTTTATAAAGACCATTGGCTAACTGTTAAATGCAATGTTTAATTTTGACCATTTTAAATAAAAAAAGAGTGAATAGTCATAAATCACTGGTGTTTTATGAACTGAAACATTTAAATTATAACTTGGCACCAACAATTATACATTGTGATTTAGCTGAGTGATTCCAACAACTGTAACTAAAATAATTTGTTCTGTGCTTTTTCCCTATCTTTACTTCCAGTTTTCTCCATATTATTATCCTTCCATGCATGACGTTTTGCCATTGTGTTTGTTCCTTGTACTTTTTAGCTTAGAAAATTCTTTACTGGTCTACGTTTTAAGTTTCTTTATTTCTTTACTTTATGCATAAGAATGATGGCTGTGTTTTTTAAACAAACAATGTAGGCGGTTTCTGTCTCCAGGAGTTTTCAGACAGGGATTTGTTATTTGTTGGCAAGATTATTGATTGGAAATAGAAAGTTAAAAACAAAAGCTTCTGCAAGCATGAGTAAAGTTGATATTGTTTTTGTTTGCAAGATATGTTGGCATACAAGCTGATAGCAAGCAGAATAGTAATAAAGGTATGAGTCTCATTTTATGCCTTTGGCAATTGCTCTGATATAAAATAGAACCTTAAATATGTCACTTATCCTGAGATATGGTTCAATAACCTATTATCCAAAACTAAAAAAACTATCCAGCTGAATGCTAAATCCAGATTTTAATTTTATAGTGGCAATCATGTAGCCTCTGCTACTGCACTTCAGGGTAAATAATAAATAACTTGGAGAGGTAACATGCTAAACCCAAAGGACAAAGAATGCAGTCGAATCACAATTAATAAAAAAAAAAGTTTTCTACTGAGTTTTTCAAAGTATTTGTGTTAATTATTTTATATTTATTATTTTCATATAGTACATAAGGGGGTATTCAATTACCTGTGATGGGCATCAGAGGCGTCACTAGGGTTGGTGTCACCCGGTGTTGTAACTCATGGTGTCACCCCCCCATATGGACCTACTCTTGTATCAGTCCATACAGAAACCCTGAGAGCAGGGGCCAGTGCTAGGGTGTTCAGTGCCCCTTGCAAATGACAATTTTACGCCCTCCCTCCATACGCAATAAAGGGACAGTGCATGCCGAAGACACACACAGCAAAAAAGGGGTGTGGTCTAACAAGGTAGGGGCGTGACCACCAAGAGTATCCCCAGTTCAAATTAAGCCACACAGTAGCACAATCGTATACATCCAGTAGTGCCCCTTATACACAATACCCACAGTAGTTTCCCTTATACACATAATACCCACAGTCAGGGCTGGCAGCAGAAATCTTGGGGCCCCATACACTGATATCTCTGGGGCCTCCCACCCCCTAAACTCTATCCCCCCCCCTCCCAGGGATTTGTAAGGAGGGATTCCAGAGATGTACTATATACACATTGATAGATAGATAGATAGATAGATAGATAGATAGATAGATAGATAGATAGATAGATAGATAGATAGATAGATATGTAAGCACCTTGAGTCCTGTTGGAGAAAGAGCGCTATATAAATAAATTTATTATTATTATTATTATTATTATTATTACATAAAATTAATTACACCAAATACATAATGGTGGCACATAGTCTGTGTAGTAGCATTAAAAGTGAGTTTATTTCTCCTTCACCTCCTACCTTTCGGGACAGAATCATTGTATCATTGTATTCAATCCCTGATGAACCCGTCATCAGGGATTGAATACAATGATACAAAGTAGCATTTATACATACAAATACAAAGATATAATTACCTGATACAGTGCAGCTGGGATCTCTCGCCGTCAGACACTCACCGAGACATATCGACTAGCAACCCTATTAGACTCCCAGTGGCATCATCAGGTCGCATCCCCCAGCGGTGTCTGTCAGGAAAAACAGCAACGGGTTCAGTCCTGAAACTTATGAGGAATAAACACACTTTTTATACTTCTACACAGATTCTGAGTGCTGTCATTCTGTATTTGGTAGATTGGGGGTATAACACCCCATGGAGGGCACAGGAGCCAGATGCTGCTTTATGGCTAACAAAACCACAGACAGCATTGGTGACCCCAAATACTACAGATAGCATTGGTAACACAATATACTACAGACAGCACTGGTGATGGTCTCATAAATTCCTGTATATATCTTTTAAAATTATTTTATTCATAAAAGTTTTAAAAGGATCTTACTTAGCACGAATATACTAATCCAGATTGATGCTTGTAACACATCTATAAAGTTGTCTAACATCATTAGAACTGTAATTAAGTATTAAAAAAATGGAGTTTTTAACGTTATAATTAGAGTGTCGAAAGCATTCTTAAGAATATCAAGATTAGCTAGCATTGGTACACAGGAACAATGGCGCCAAGAGGGAGGCTGGTACTCTTTACCCAGGCTCGGGCTCAGTGCAGAGGCCCAGGGAGGCCAAAGCCTGCAACTTTCTCCCAATAACAGGCATCAGCACTGTACACATTGGGCAGAACAGGGAGCATATGGTGTATGCTGCAGTCCTCCCTCTTCTGCCCCCAGCAGCCCAGACTCCCATTGTTGTCACAGAACCCAATCTGCTATACTAGGAGGGCAGGGAAGCTGAGGGAGGCACACAAGGACAGGCAGAGAGAGAGGGAAGAGAGCAATGGGTCACAAAAGGAGAGGGGGAGTGGGCGTGCACTAATTAGTCCCAGGGGCTGACTTGCAACTGTTAGCCTTTGGGACAAATGCAAGCAAGTGGCTCGGCTTCTCTACCAGCGCACAGCAATGGCAAACTGAATGTGGCAGAAAAAAAATTGCAAGCATGGTTTATCTGATGGGGATGCAGTTTAAATGTGTAATGAAATAATCACTATGTCTAAGAACAATAATCAAATCCATCTCCTACCAGCCCAGTCTGACAAACAGAAATTATTCTAATGACTGATATAAAACATAAGAAACAATGGGCCTAATTCAGATGTGGATGGAGTGTCTATCACTTCCTTGGAAGCACCAGTGATAGCGCTGTATGGTGATGCAGCAGGAGGCATCTTATTACAAGTAGATGCCTCCTGCTACAGTAGTGATCAGGCATCGATAGGTGTTTCTATAATGGTTGCAGTGTTTGCGGTGCACATGGGCTCCTTGGTCAAGGGGGGCCCACACTGCACCATATATTGTATTTAGTCCTGCACTGCGGACAGACGTTACTGGGAAAATGGTTGCGACTGCCAATTTTGAGTGATTTGCGCATGTGCACTGGAGATGTCCCCGGGAACAAGGCATGGGCGCTATGTTCCCGGAGACCTGCACATGGAATTATGCCAGAGTCTACTGCTGCTGGAGAGGAGGGTGCCCATGATGGAGGCTGCATTCAGTTCCCCTCCTCTCTTAAATTGCCCATGCATGCATCGGATCACTGGCTCTCCATCTGGGCAGCTTGCAGAGATTCCTGGCCTCTTCTCTCCCCCTAGGGAAGACATACCTCCGTTATGGGAAATTAAGGACATTGCCACCCAAAAATGACAGCAGACTGTCTATCACTGACAATCTTCTGCCTTACTACTTCCTACATCGCAGGACCCATTTGTGCATGCACTCAACAGGTCCTGAGCAAAGTACCAATAATAAGAAGCAACATCAACTGGACCAGAATAAGGTTCAATATACAGTCAATTACAACTTTACATCACTTCCCTCAGCTCCTTGGATGTCCAAATTACATTAAAAAAAGTAAGAAGGTGCAGAACATTACAAACACATTCACAACACTGAGGCGTTTGAATAAGCAATTCATAAATTACAATAAACTATTGACATCACTGTCCCAGGAGCATACAGATGACACTTTACTGTAACTCATTTCAGCAACTACAGTACATGTACTGTATGCATAGTAAGCATCAGTTTATAATTTATGGAGACAGAGCTGGATTAAGGCTTCGGGGGGCTCGGGGTACTTAAGACTGTAGGGCCCTAAAATCTAAAATTAAAATCATAACATCTTCAATCAGTACGAAGAAAATGACAATTAGGTGGTAAATTTGAAATAATCTTTCACATAAGGAGCACACACATGTATATACAATATATATGTGTGTGTGTATATAAATATATATATATATATATATATATACTCTATGGGGTATATTTACTAAGCTGACGATTTTGACCGATTTGGTGTTTTTTGTTTAAAGTGTCATCTCGGGAATTTACTAAACTCAAATCTCGGCAGTGATGAGGGCATTCGTATTTTTTTTACGGCTGTGTAGTAAAAATACAAATGAATACACCATCAGTCAAACGCGGCTGTTTAGGCATAGAACTCGGTCATTTACTATGCATTCGTATTTGAAATCTCTACCGTGAAAATGCATTTGCGGCCGTGAAAAAATACAAATCGTAAAAAAAGCCTAAAAAAAAGTAGACCTGCTTTTGAGAAGCGTGTTTACATGTGTTTCCAATGGTGGTTATGGCTGCTACTCTTGGCTCCTTACTCCATTGTCCCAACCTGATTCTCCTGCTGAACACAATTATAATAATGCACATAAGTCCATGCAGAATGTGATAGAAAGATGTTTTGGGGTGCGGAAATCTAGGTTTCGGTGTCTGGATAAGTCTGCAGGGCTTTTATTGTATAGTCCCTCAAAGGTGACTAGGATTGTGTTCTGCTGCTGTTTTCTTCATAACATGTGTTTGCGCCAACATCTGCCACATGTTGTTGATGAAGAAAACAGTGAGCAAGTAGGTGAGTTAGAAACATCTGACGACAGTGTGAGTACAGATGTAGGGAGGCAGGTAAGGCAAGAAGTGATTGTGCGTTATTTTAACGGTAAGTATTACTTAGTCATAAATAACCTTGCCTAACCACTATTATAAAATGTTTTATAGGTCTTATTTCTGTTTGTGTTGCATTATTGTTTGTTATTTCTCATGTTGTTTACAGTTAGGCAATAAAATGTATAACTTACACTGTCACTCATTAGCAAATGAAACAATACACATATTGCGTGTGATTAATTTATTACCTTAAACACAGGCTTTTTTAGTGAATCAATTACCAAAACATTATTTTTAAAGTAATATTGTACTTGTTGCTGCAGCCTTCATCATTTCTTTTTTTTTGTGTGTGCTGGGTGCAGAGGATTGGGATGGTTCGTTGGTCCTGGTTCTGCTGGAGCGTCTAACTGGGGAGGTAACTGGGGTCTGGCTTGGTGTGGTTGTTCCCGAGCTTGAGCTTAGTTGGTGGGATGCCAACACCCATAAGGCTTTGGCTCAGGTTGTTTAGGCTTGCAGTGAGTTGTGTATTAGCGGCAGTGTTGTTGGCAATAATTCGGGAGAGGTTTTCGTTTATCAGTTGGTTGTGTTGGATAATTTGTATGAGGGCTTGTTGCTGCCGCTGTTGGTCATCCATGGTTCATTGTAAATTGGCTTGCATTTGGCTGTTATCTGCCCTCATCTGCTCCATTGAATTTGCAATTCTGCCAACTTGAACTATCAGTCTGCCTGAGCTCCGATTGAGTCTAGGCAGATGATGGGGCAGACTGGCAAGGTATTGGGTGTGGGTGTTCAGACAGGCATAGTGTTGCGCCTGTTGTGTGGCCCAACTGCTCCAAAACTCTGGGGCCATTTGTGGCTGGGGTGGTGTTGGGCTCAATTGGGGGATGTGGGATGTTTGTGGTGGTTGGGTTATGTCCTGCGGCGTGGTTGGCTGGTTTGGATCTATCGCTTGCAGGTGTAGTGTGTATGAATCCTGCAAGTCAGTTTCCTGCTGGGCATCCTCGGGCATGATGGGTGGTTCTGTATGGGGTTGAAGACTGCCACTATTTAGTAAATATTTTGCATTGGTCTTTTTATAGGTTTACGTCAACATGCATTACTTCTTAATATTCATGTTGGAAATGATAAATAGATTGTGGCCTAAACTTAACAATGTAGCTCACCTTTTTGTAGAAATATGTGGCTTCTAACGTTCCCTACTCAGTTGAAAAAAGTTCTGGTAATTGTTGGCCTCTGAGCCATAATTAATGTGCTAACACGAAGAACTCTAACAAATACAAATTACTACATTTACATATTGTGTATGAAGCTTCCTTTTGTAAAACACACACAATACAATAAATGTGTTGAGCAATACACTCATACATTGTTCAAGACAGTCAGTGGTCTGCCCAAAACTTTAACAAATATAGTGTAAATAATTGAAAATTAAAAATATGGTTGAAAATGTCTTAAGGTGGCCTATGTTTATAACTGGTGATGTTGGGCATGCAAAACAATTGGATTAGACTTAACTAGTGATGAGCGAGGTTCGGTTTTACTCGGTTTTACTCGGTTTTACTCGGTTCTCAAAACGGCATCTTATTGGCTATCCAAAACACGTGACATCCGTGAGCCAATAAGATGCCGTTTTGAGAACCGAGTAAAACCGAGTAAAACCGAGTAAAACCGAATCCGCTCATCACTAGACTTAACATTTATGTAGTTGTTTCGAGCAACAACAAAAAATGGTTGCTATGGCCAACATCACATCTTAAAATTAAAACAAATAACTAACGTTACCCCCATGTGCTTGCTGTTGGTGATTGTTACAAGGATGACTGTTTATTTGTAACACATTTTTTTGGGCTGTGCACAAACAGTGGGGCATATGTATTAACCTGCAGAAGGCATAAGGAAGTGAAAAACCAGTGATATGTGCAAGGTGATAAAGGCACAAGCCAAACAGCTCCAATATGTAAATTAACAGTAAGGATCTGTTTGGCTGCTGCCTTTATCACCTTGCACATATCACTGGTTTATCACTTCCTTATGCCTTCTCCACATTAATACATCTACCCCAACATTTTTTAACTTATTTACAATTAATTGTTATGTTTACTCACCAGACAGCTGAGGGGATTGTGGATCCTCACTTTGTGGACTGGCCAAAATGGCTTGTGGTGGCAGGGACGACACTGTAGAGATGCACCGTTGTGGTGGTGAGGATGCTGCTGGAGATTCAGCCTCAAGCCGGCGTCTCTTGGTAGGCATCTTATGGAGACTATCCGAGCCCTGTGATGGTCGTCTTAGTGGAGGGGTGTTTGATGAAGAAGGACCTATGTGATAAGATAGACATTAACATTCTGCTTTTCTATGTGTTTTCAGAATATGTGTATACACTAAATTCTTACCTGGTTCGCCAGCATCTGCATCTCTTGGCAGTGTGGGCTGTGGCCTGGCTGTGCTGCGTCTCTTTTGTACTGTAGAAATATGAAGATTGTCCTTATGAACATTCTATTATGTTTATATGTTTATGCAAAATCCTTATTGTGATGTAAACATATGAGGAACCTGATGAGAAGTGAACCAAACTATGCTTATGCTTTTCTGCCTGACTTCATTGGGTGTGTATAGTTAAATTATGAAACAATTACACCAACCAATCCATACACATAGGTGCAGAAATAACAATATTATACTACTTAAAACCCAACCGTGGTAGCTTAACACAACCAGAATATTGCTCTGTATTTCACATTTTTTTGCTGCTAACAACCAAACACTACCCCCAAATATATGTGCAAAATTGTAAGCATCAAATTCAAATATGCATGAAAAATCACATCAACCACACAAAGGACAACCCAGAACAACACACAATAACCATAAGTCCTTTTAAAAAATTTAAAACCAAAAATTTGGCTAAACACATGACTCACACTTCATTTAAAAACACCAACAACAATTTACTTTTGTATTAAAAAAAACAGAAAAAGCCCAAGGCCACCTGCTAAATTGACAATACAAAGGATAAAAACATAACTATTTGTGATTAAAACTACATCACCAACACATCAGAAGAATGAACCAACTTACAATCACAATTAGCTAGAAGACATTTCAGACAACTAAGGACAAAGCACAGATGTTGTAATTATAAATAAACAAAAATTTTAAACTCACCATCCTGCCTTGGGCGATCCGAATCCCGGACATGAGTCGCACCAACCACTTCTGGCGGAATAAGAGTACGCACAGGCTCCTCCCAATCCCGATATGACACTCGGAAGGGGTGTCCACCCCCTGTTTGGTGGGCTGATTTAGCCTCCTTAGACATCTTAGCCTTGACACGGCGCTTGATGTCGTAGAATTGCTTACGACACGTGTCCTCGGTCCTCCTCACCACACCCTCACTATTAACTGCCGCAACAACCTTCCCCCACAGAACACTCTTCCTGCGTGAAGAAACCTTTGCAGCATCATGGCCAAACAGCTGTCGATGATGCCTCATCAGTTCCCGCACCAATGCCATATTCTCTGCGTAGCTGAATTTGACATTGCGGCCCGTCTTTGTAGTGGTGCGTGGCTGCGGAGCCACAGCACCATCACTGTCACTATCAGTCGAGGCCGCAGCAGCAACCTCCCCCTCCTCCTCACTAACCTCTTCCACCTCACTCACCTCCTCCCTCTCACTCACCTCCTCTACCTCACTCACCTCCTCCCTCTCACTCACCTCCTCCCTCTCAGTCACCTCCTCCACCACACTCACCTCTGACTGGGACATATTCAGGACACACAACAAATAACACTGAGATAAAAAAAACAGTAAACACACTCCTCCACTACCACTACACACCACACACCAAACACACACACACACACACACACACACACACACACACACACACACACACACACACTCACTCACAAACAATGACAATAGACGTTAAAAAAAAACAAAGACAAAAAACTAGACAGACTTTTAAATAACTACACAACAAGTATGACAAGACTACTTACACACAGTACAGCACTCAACAATTGCAAATAACCTCCTCAAAACCACCAAAAACTCCTAACAACTCACCAACTCCAAACACACCTTCCTCTCACCTCTTCACTAGCTAAACCCACGAGGTGCGGACGGTTTGGGGTGGTTTTATAGTAATGAGCACAGACACTCCTCCATCACGAATCAAACCAATAACGGACGAGTAACAAAAACGAAACTTAAAAAAAAAAACGCGGCCGCGAATGGATAAACACTGCCGTAACCAAAAAATGACGCAGTCGGATAAAAACTTGAGAACACGGCCGCAAATCCACAAAATTGGCCGCATTCTACCTTGGAAAAACACGAATGACATCGACATCGAAAAATGGTAATAATCAAAACACGACAGCATAGTAAATGAGGCGGAATAAATTCAAAAAGTTGCAAATTCACACATTTGATGTCATTCGTGATTAAACTTTAAGCTCATTCTGAAAAATATGAATTTTAGTAAATATACCCCTATGTGTGTATATACCATTCATAACTCTATACGATCGTAATTATTTTCATAATTAGATATAAAAATAATTTTATTATCATAAAATTAAGAATGAATCTCTTAACATTGTTATACGTCTATGACGCAAATACATAAAAGATCATTTTCAGGATCACATACATCAGCTGCATATGCAATTTTTGTTAAAAATATGCTGAACAATTTTTCTCTGATGGTATCAGCTATATAAATAGGACATCCAATATTCAACAGGATAGTTCAGATGTATGTCCTGATATAGCAGAATAATTGGAACCCAACGCGTTTTATCCTTAAGACTTCATCAGGGGTTAGTATCCAATTTTCCCATCTGGAACAATCATCACTGGTTTTTACTTTTCAGTGTACCACATCCAGATAGTATGTAGATTTTAACTAATGGTCAACAATTAGATATCGATTAGATTCACCAGCAAAAACCAATACAATAGAATAATATGAAGTGCTGTAGCAATCCTTTTCAGTGTATCAGGATTCTCCTCACAGCAAGACTTCCCAAGACTGTGTAGAAAGAGGAGCCTCATACCACCATTTGCATGCCCCCTGCAAGTGTTGGGAGGAGCACCGCCAGTCCAGTTGCTGATATTGAGATTGAGGATTTCACTGTAGACGTACACTAGGATGAGGAGGATATTGGTGTAGCTGGCGCTGAGGATGAAGAAACTATGAGGATTCTCATTGGGATGTGGTTTGTTTGAGTAAGGCACCAGTGGAGACAGATTTTGTCCATGGGATGAGAAAGCCCATTGTCATGACTGGGCAAAATACCAAAAAAGCCACCTCTTCAGTTTGGAATTATTTCTGCACAAATCTGGACAATAGATGTCAAGCTGTGTGTTGCTTTTGTCTATCCATAATAAGTAGGGGTAAGGACATTAACCACCTAGGAACAGTCATTATAAGTCATTGTCAAGTTCAGAAACTTTGGGTAAGAGCGAAAGCAGTCCTCTGACCCCTACATCATTTCTTCCTTTTGTACCCAAGCGCCTTCAAGCCACACCACCAACTCCCTCAACGTCAATTTCTTCCTCAGTTAGGAACACAAGTAGTCCTGCAGGCCATGTCACCGGCATGACTGACGCATCCTCTCCTAACCGTGATTACTCCATAGGATCCTTGAGTGGTACGCCTACTGCTGCTGCCGCTGCTGTTGTTGCTGCTTGGAGTCAATCGTCATCCCAGAGAAGAAATCAGAAAACCACTTGTACTACTTCAACTAAACAATTGACTGTCCAACATTCCTTTGCAAGGAAAATTAAATATGACAGCAGTCACCCTGCTACAAAGCGGATTACTGAGGCCATAACAACTATGCTGGTGTATCCAATATCCTCCATTAGTGCAATTGGATTTAGACAGTTGATGGATGTACTGTGTCCCCGGTACCAAATTCTGTCTAGATTCCGCTTCACTAGGCAAGAAATTCCCGGACTGTATAGGGACAGTAATAAAAGTGTCCTCAGTGTCCTGAAAAATGTGGTTGTACCCAGTGTCCACTTAACCATGGACATGTGGACAAGTGGAGCAGGGCAAACTAAGGACTACATGACTGTGACAGCCCAGTGGGTTGATGTATTACCTCCTGCAGTAACAACAGCAGTGGCACCAATAGCAGCATCTCACAAATGTCAACTCATTCCTAGTCAGGCTATGCTGTGTATTACCAGTTTCTGTGAGAGACACACTGCTGACAACCTCTTACCGAAACTGAGGGACATCATCGCACAATGGCTTACCCCACTTAGACTCTCCTGGGGATTTGTGATATCTGACAACATCACCAATATTGTACGTTCATTACATCTGGGCAACTTCCAGCACGTCCCATGTTTTGTACATACAATTAATTTGGTGGTGCAGAATTTTTTGAATAATGAGGTGTGGCATGCAAGAGTTGCTGTCGGTGGCCTGAAAAAATTGTGGGCCACTTTTGACATTCAGCGACTGCGTGCCAAAGACTGGGTGTCAGCAAACACTTCTGAACCTGTCCTGCCATCACCTGAAGCCAGAGGTGGTATTGAGGTGGAATTCAACACTCTATATGCTTCAGAGGATGGAGGAGCAGCAAAAGGCCATTCAAGCCTATACATCCACTTATGATATAGGCAAAGGAGGGGGAATGCACCTGACTCAAGCACAGTGGAGAATGATTTCCATTTTGTGCAAGGATCTCCAACCCTTCGAACTTGCCACACGTGAAGTCAGTTCAGACACTGCCAGCTTGAGTCAGGTCATTCCCTTCATCAGGCTTTTGCAGAAGCAGCTGGAGAAATTGAAGGAGGAGCTAAGATGGAGTAATTCCGCTAAGTATGTGGGACTTGTTGATGGAGCCCTTGATTCACTTTGCCACTATTCAAGGGTGTTCAATTTGTTGAAATCAGAGCACTACATTTTGGCCACCATGCTTGATCCTAGGTTTAAAGCCTACATTGTATCTCTCTTTCCAGCGGACATAAGTCTGAAGAGGTGCAAAGACCTGCTGGTGAGAAAATTGTCAACTCAAGCGGAACATGACCCATCAATAGCTATTCCTTAATTTTCTCCTGCAACTGGGACTGCAAGGAAAAGAATAACATTTCCTAGCCCACCCGCTGGTGGTGATGCAGGCCAGTCAGGAGCAAGTAAAGAAAATAACAATTACCACATAGGTCACAGGCACTACTAATTTGTGAGTAATTTGTTTGTAAATACCCGACTCAATATAACAGTGTTCAAGAGTCACTTAAAAACAACATATACTGTAACAGAAACATGGTATAAAACTGTTATACTCAATAGATATACTGGAGAGAATTATAATGGACTCGTACACAGACTATTAGTCTACCTAAATTGGTAGACATATAGCGCCTTGTGGGGAGCAGGCCAACAGTGTGGTTTATCCCAAACCTTTCTGGTTCCTGTGAATAAAAGATCTTCTCCAAATAGTACCTCCACAGTAATCATGCAATCAGAAGAAACTCAAAATAGTGTAATACTATTTTTATTTAAACAAAACAATGAGTAAGCAATTCCCAGACATATGGAATTGCACCAAATTATGTGGTCTACAGATGGAAGTAGACTCAAGCAGAGGCGTAACTAGCACGGGGCGAGCAGGGCAAGTGCCCTGGGCGCCGTGGCAGGCCCAGCAGAGGGGGGCGCCATCGGCCCCTGCACGGCCCGCTCGCCCCATGCGCCCTCCACAGTCTGTCTGGCACTCCGTTCCTCCCAGCATGCAGCCACATGGCCCGGCTGGGCCGCCGCCAAGAGCACAGCATTTAGCTGTGACTCCGTTCCCCCACGTCCTCTGCGGCTCAGCTGTTTATTAACAGCAGCCGCCGAGGAGCTTCAGTACAAAGACTTGCGGGATAGTGATGTTATGTCCCGACTCCCGCGAGATACTGTACCGGAGCTGCCCCCAGCTGCTGCCATGACGACGGAGGAGCTGCACAGATGCCGGCACACAGCGTGCTATCCCGGCTCCCTGATCACCCGCTCCCCCTGCTCAGGGTGCTGCTGCTCAAAGTGTCAGGACCAGACAGGTGAAGTAAGAGAGAGAGAGAGAAAAAGAGAGAGAGAGAGAGAGAGAGAGAGAGAGAGAGAGAGAGAGAGTGTGTGTGTGTGTGTGTGTGTGTGTGTGTCGCTGCTATTGAAGGATGAGAGGGGGGGTTGCATACATCTTTGTAATGGGGGACTCCACAATTTAGTTGCCCCTGGGCCCCCACAACCCTTAATCCGGCCCTGCCCGCCGCCCTGTAATGCAAAGCTCCCAGAGCTCAACACACCGCCCTGTTCCAGCCTCCTACTGGTCCGCCTCCGATGCAGAGCCGGCCCCAGGCCATACATGCCAACACTCCCGCATGGTGCGGGAGGCTCCTAGTGTCACACTGCCCCCACTTAATCCCCCGGATTCCCCTCATGGCTGAATTCTGGACCGCCAAAGGTCCACACCACATGCGATGAGGGCGGAGCTTGATGGACGGCGCAGTGCAGGCATGGAAGCCAAACACCACAGCACTCCTCTCTTGCGGCAGCAGCAGTGTCGGACCCTTACCCGTTTCCCCTCTTGTGCGCTGGGATCGACAGCAAGTGATTGAGACATCAGGGCAGAGGCGTGCCGTGGGCGCTGTGGAAGCCCCAACAGAGGGGGCGCCACCGGCACGGCCCGCTCACCCCATGTGACAGGGATTCCGCCGGCGCTACCTGCGGCGCTCTCCCTGTCTTCCCGGCTGCTGTGCCTGTCACACTGGACAGGCAGCGGCAGCCAGGAGCCTCCGCTCCCCCCCCCTCCTCCTTTCCCCCTCCCCCCCCCCTCCTCCTTTCCCCCTCCCCCTTTCCCCCTCCTCCTTTCCCCCTCCTCCTTTCCCCCTCCCTCCTCCTCCTCCTCCCCTCCCTCCTCCTCCTCCCCCCCTCTCCCTCCTCCTCCCCCCCCTCTCCCTCCTCCTCCCCCCCTCCTCCTCCTCCCCCCCCCTCCTCCTCCTCCCTACACATCATACAGTGCGCGATCGCGCGTGACCGCGACATCGGAGGTGCGTGCGACCGCGACCTCGGTAAGCGGGCTTTACATATGTTTACAGGTTTTTTTTCTGGGAGAGGGGGGTGCGGGACAGTGTGTGTGTTAATTGTGTGTGTGTGTGTGGGACAGTGTGAGTGTGTTAATTGTGTGAGTGTGTTAATTGTGTGGGACAGTGTAAATGTGTATTAATTGTGTGTGTGTTAATTGTGTGTGTGGGACAGTGTGAGTGTGTTAATTGTGTGTGTGTGTGTGGGACAGTGTGCGTGTGTTAATTGTGTGTGTGTGGGACAGTGTGCGTGTGTGTTAATTGTGTGTGTGTGGGACAGTGTGCGTGTGTGTTAATTGTGTGTGTGTGGGACAGTGTGCGTGTGTCTTAATTGTGTGTGTGTGGGACAGTGTGCGTGTGTGTTAATTGTGTGTGTGTGGGGGGGGACAATGTGCGTGTGTGTTAATTGTGTGTGCGTGGGACAGTGTGCCTGTGTTAATTGTGTGTGTGTGAGTGTGGGGCAGTGTGCGTGTGTGTTAATTGTGTGTGTGTGTGGGACAGTGTGCGTGTGTTAATTGTGTGTGTGTGGGACAGTGTGCGTGTGTGTTAATTGTGTGTGTGTGTGTGTAGGGGACAATGTGCGTGTGTGTTATTTGTGTGTGTGTGGGACAGTGTGCGTGTGTGTTAAGTGTGTGTGTGTGTGTGTGTGTGGGACAGTGTGCGTGTGTGTTAATTGTGTGTGTGTGTGTGTGTGGGACAGTGTGCGCGTGTTAATTGTGTGTGTGTGTGTGTGTGGGACAGTGTGAGCGTGTGTTAATTGTGTGTGTGTGTGTGTGGGACAGTGTGCGTGTGTATTAATTGTGTGTGTGTGTGTGGGACAGTGTGCGTGTGTGTTAATTGTCCCGGCGGTGATTGGTGTTTGCAGTGTGCGCCCCCCGTCCTCCTTCGCTGACGCTGACAGGAGCGGCGGTGTGCGGCTCTCCCCCTCCTCCGCCGGCTCCGTCCTCCCGTCGTGGCCCTGCAGTGTGTGCCGGTCTCCCCAGCAGCAGCAGCAGGTTAGTCTCTCTCCCCCTCTCTCTCTCTCTCTCTCTCTCTCTCTCTCTCTCTCTCTCTTCCTGTGGATTGAAGTTTGTAAGTATCATTTTCATTTTTACAGATTCCCCTATTGGATTCTACTGGACAAGTAGACGTGACTGGTGTGGGATGTAGGTAAGTAATCTCTCTCTCATTTTTACAGGTACCCCTATTGGATTCTACTGGACAAGTGGACGTGACCGGCGTGGGATGTAGGTAAGTAATCTGTCTCTCATTTTTACAGATTCCCATATTGGATTCTACTGGACAAGTGGACGTGACTGGCGTGGGATGTAGGTAAGTAATCTCTCTCTCATTTTTACAGGTACCCCTATTGGATTCTACTGACAAGTGGACGTGACCGGCGTGGGATGTAGGTAAGTAATCTCTCTCTCATTTTTACAGGTACCCCTATTGGATTCTACTGGACAAGTGGACGTGACCGGCGTGGGATGTAGGTCAGTAATGTGTCTCTCATTTTTACAGATTCCCCTATTGGATTCTACTGGACAAGTGGACGTGACCGGCGTGGGATGTAGGTAAGTAATCTGTCTCTCATTTTTACAGGTACCCCTATTGGATTCTACTGGACAAGTGGACGTGACCGGCGTGGGATGTAGGTAAGTAATCTGTCTCTCATTTTTACAGATTCCCATATTGGATTCTACTGGACAAGTGGACGTGACCGGCGTGGGATGTAGGTAAGTAATCTCTCTCTCATTTTTACAGGTACCCCTATTGGATTCTACTGACAAGTGGACGTGACCGGCGTGGGATGTAGGTAAGTAATCTCTCTCTCATTTTTACAGGTACCCCTATTGGATTCTACTGGACAAGTGGACGTGACCGGCGTGGGATGTAGGTAAGTAATGTGTCTCTCATTTTTACAGATTCCTCTATTGGATTCTACTGGACAAGTGGACGTGACCGGTGTGAGATGTAGGTAAGTAATCTGTCTCTCATTTTTACAGGTACCCCTATTGGATTCTACTGGACAAGTGGACGTGACCGGCGTGGGATGTAGGTAAGTAATCTGTCTCTCATTTTTACAGGTACCCCTATTGGATTCTACTGGACAAGTGGACGTGACCGGCGTGGGATGTAGGTAAGTAATCTGTCTCTCATTTTTACAGGTACCCCTATTGGATTCTACTGGACAAGTGGACGTGACCGGCGTGGGATGTAGGTAAGTAATCTGTCTCTCATTTTTACAGATTCCCCTACTGGATTCTACTGGACAAGTGGACGTGACCGGCGTGGGATGTAGGTAAGTAATGTGTCTCTCATTTTTACAGCTACCCCATTGGATTCTACTGGACAAGTGGACGTGACCGGCGTGGGATATAGGTAAGTATGTGTGAGTGTGTCAGTGTGCTTTAATAAATTTTTACTGTCACGGTGTGTGAGTTGTGTTTTTATTTGGGTATTTTTTCTGTTGTAGAACTACAGGTACCGGCGGGCCCGTTATTTCCCTGCATGTTGGTACTTGAGGTTCTCCAAGTACCAGCAAGCGGGGGAGGCTTTCTGGGCCTTGTATTTCCACAACAAAAAACAATATTCTTTTTTTACTTACATGGTTATCAGCCTCCCATCCACAGCCCACGGATGGGGGGGACAGCCTCGGGCTTCACCCCTGGCCCTTGGGTGCCTGGAGGGGGGTGACCCCTTGATTTAAGGTGTCCCCACTCCTCCAGGGAACCCCGGCCAGTGGTGACTAGTTGGGGGGGTAATGCCACGGCCGCAGGGACCTACATAAATGTGTCCCCCGGCTGTGGCATTATGTCCCTGGCTAGTGGAGCCCGGTGCTGGTTTTAAAAATACGGGGGGACCCCTACATCTTTTGTCCCCCGTATTTTTGGAACCAGGACCGGACTAAGAGCCCGATGCTGGTTGTCTAAATACGGGGAACCCCTGTCCAATTTTTTCCCAGTATTTAAACAATCAGGACCGGCTCAAAGAGCCCGAGGCTGGTTATACTTAGGAGGGGGACCTCACGCAGTTTTTTTTTTACATTTTTAACCCATTCAGACCCTTCTTCATTAAGTTAATGGAAACCCTGGACAACAAAATTGCATTCATGTCCTCCTCCCACTCCCTTCCCAGTCCCAAACACTAATTATTAATTTTTTCTATAAAAATGTACAATATATCACAAGTATGATGAGCAGGCATGCAGTGGGCATTGGCGGCTTTGGACTGAGTTGCAAATTAGTGGCGGAGGGCTGGGTCAGTTGATGGTGGGCGAGTTTGTAAGCCATTGGTGGTGGCAGCGGGCATCAGCTCAGAGGCAGTGGCGGGCATTGGCTCGGTGGCGGTAGGGGTCATCGGCAGGATTCGGCGGACATTATGGCTGTAGTGCCTCACCGCACGCCACTGACCTCACCGCATGCCACTGGTGTGTGGGACAGTGTGCGTGTGTGTTAATTGTGTGTGTGGGACAGTGTGAGTGTGTGTTAATTGTGTGTGTGTGGAACAGTGTCAGTGTGTGTAAATTTTTGCAGTCCAGTGTGTGTGTGGGGGAGAGGAAAGTATGAGAATGTGTGTGTGTAGGATTTGGGGGTGGCAAGTCTGTGTGTGTGTAATCAGTGTGTGTGGGATGTACTAATGGCCATTTACCGAAGACAGATATGTATTAAACCACGGGCACTGAGATGCCCTTCTCACTCACCATCCAGCTGGGTGGGCGAGCCAGGCGGGTGGAAAGCCAGCAGCAGGGGCAGCATGCCGGATATCAGCAGCCGAGGGTGGGGGCTGTAATGCACGTGCGGAGCCCAAAGCCGGAGATCAGCAGCATGCTGACCGGCAATAAGCAGCTTCTGCTTCCGCGTTCAACATGCTGCTGATCTCCGGCTTTGGGCTACGCAGGGTTCGGGGGATGGGTGTCCTCTGCCGGTGTACTGCAGCTCCGGGGGTGCGGGCTCCGGAGGCTTTCAGCACTGTTGAATATCCAGCTGCCTCAAGTATGTACAGCCCGCACCCTCTGCTGCTGATATCCGGCATGCTGCTGCTGGCTGTCCCCCCGCCCGGCTCGGCCACACAGCTATATGGTGAGAAGGGCATCTCAGTTCCTGAGGTTTAACACATATGCCTCAGAAAATGGCCTCTGCGGTAAACGATACTAATGCTTACCATGACAGTAACAGCGGGGAGGAAGGCGCACATCGGGATCCTGCAGCATGAAACAAGAACCCCTTCGGAGCGCAGCAGACCACACTGAAAAGGGTGCATACCCGGTGCGGTGCTCTGCATCCCGGGTGGTGCCGAAGATGTGGAGTGTCGGAGGTGGCAGAAGCGCCGCAGCTTGGGGTGAGAAACCGCTGCAGCCCTTCCGCTGCTAAACTCTGCAATTAGTCTATTAAGGGGGTGGGCTCCCCTCATCATAATGCCCCACAGGCCATGTTAATTCTGGGGGTAGGATCCCCTAACTCTATAATGGGAATTTTGGCTCATATCATGTGCTGTAACGTGAATTTTGGCTCATACCGTGTGCTATAATGTGAATTTCGGCTCATACTATGTGGGGTAATGTGAATTTTGGCTCATTCCGTGTGCTGTAATGTGAATTTCGGCTCATACCGTGTGCTGTAATGTGAATTTCGGCTCATACCATGTGGGGTAATGTGAATTTTGGCTCATACCATGTGGAGTAATGTGAATTTTGGCTCATACCGTGTGCTCTAATGTGAATTTTGGCTCATACCGTGTGCTATAATGTGAATTTTGGCTCATACCATGTGGGGTAATGTGAATTTCGGCTCATACTGTGTGCTATAATGTGAATTTCGGCTCATGCCGTGTGGGGCAATGTGAATTTCGGCTCATACTGTGTGCTATAATGTGAATTTCGGCTCATACCGTGTGCTATAATGTCAAAGGGGCACCAGTACTAGATAGTATAAGGGGTCCTACTACACTGAAGGACACGCCCCTTTTGAGTGACCACGCCCCTTTTCCGGGGCGCGCGCGCCTTCGGCGTGCGCATAATTGCTATCTGCAGTCTTTCATTCCACCTTCAAAAATTCAACTTCGACCACTGCACCTACATACACATACATACACACCATGACATCTTTATATGCAGTGACACCGGTGGCGTCTGCACATACTTTCCTTTTGTATTTTTTTTTTATTATCATTTTATTAATTTATTATTTTTATTTAAAAAAAAAAAAAAATTTTTTGGTGGTGGGTGGGGGGGGGGGGGGGGGGGGGGGCGCCATTATTGATCTTGCCCTGGGCTCCAAAAACCCTAGTTACGCCTCTGGACTCAAGTGCATTATATGATTCCAACCAGGTGTACCACTTGGACATGGGCTGCTTACTAGGTACATCATTAGTGATCACATTTTGCTATCAGTCAGGAGCAAGTGTTGACATCTGGTCCAGACTGAAAGAGCTGCCAACTATTACTGACATGTCTACTATCACTGCATATGATGCTGTCACCATTGAAAGAATGGTGGAGGATTATATGAGTGACAGCATCCAAGTAGGCATGTCAGACAGTCCGTATGTATACTGGCAGGAAAAAGGGGAAATTTGGAGGCCCTTGCACAAACTGGCTTTATTTTACCTAAGTTACCCCCTCCAGTGTGTACTCCGAAAGAGTGTTTAGTGCAGCCGATAACCTTGTCAGCGATCGGCGTAGGAGGTGACATCCACAAAATGTGGAAAAGATGATTTTCATCAACATATAATTATAAATTCCTCCAGAAAGACCTTTACCAGCAATTGCCTCCAGAAAGTACACAGGGACATGTGATGGTGGATTCCAGTGGGGATGAATTACTGTAATACTCTGTGAGGATAAGGAATTACACACTGAAAGGGGTGAGGAATCGGAGGATGAGGATGACATCTTGCCTCTGTAGAGCCAGTTTGTGCAAGGAGAGATTAATTGCTTCTTTTTTGGTGGGGGGATTAATTGCCTCTTTTTTTGTGGGGACACAAACAAAGCAATCATTTCAGCAACAGTCATGTGGCAGACCCTGTCGCTGAAATTATTGGTTTGTTAAAGTGTGCATGTCCTGTTTATACAACATAAGGGTGGGTGGGAGGGGCCCAAGGACAATTCCATCTTGCACCTGGGTGGGAGGGCCCAAGGACAATTCAATCTTGCACCTCTTTTTTTTCTTTGCATTATGTGATCTTTGGGGCCTGGAAAAGGTTTCTTCACAGTAAGGACAATACGTATTTGGAATTCTCTGCCTGAAAGAGTAGTTATGATGGACTTGGTGATTACTTTTAAGAATGGGCTAGATACATTCCTAATAGATAAGGATATACAGGGTTATGGTGGGTAGATCACGCACTATAGTTAAAAAAAGAGGAATAAACCTAATGGCCAACATTCACAACAGATAAAATTAGTCTAAAAATAATACAGTGTAGGAGACCACTAATAGGTTGTACTCGATGGACAAATTGTCTTTTTTTCAACCTCAAAAAATATGTATATACTGTACTTACAATAATATTATTAGACATGGGACAGGTTCAAATGCCAGCGGGAAAATTAAAAAAACTTAGCAGTGTGGGGTTTTTACCAAAGCCGAAGGGGTTTGCTATTCAATGCTGGACAGAAAATCGGATTTAGTAATTTCTAAAGAAATGATTGTATGTTTTTTTCTTGCACCTCCAGAGCAAGTCTGATTTTTTTTTTTTAAATCGATTATTTTAGGAAAAAATCACTTGGACTTGCTCTGGGAGTCAGACAGCTCCCTCCCTCCCTGAGAACTAATTAAGCAATTGGAATTTTACAATCAGCTTAATTAGTCTGTAATTACAGGTTGCGTATCCCATATCCAAATATTCCGAATTACGGAATATTCCGAAATACGGATTTTTTTGAGTGAGATTGAGATAGTGAAACCTTTGTTTTCTGTGGCTCAATGTATACAAACATTGTTTAATACACAAAGTTATTAAAAATATTGTATTAAATGACCTTCAGGCTGTGTGTATAAGGGTTATGTGAAACATAAATGAATTGTGTGAATGTACACATGCTTTGTTTAATGCACAAAGTTATAAAAAATATTGGCTACAATTACCTTCAGGCTGTGTGTATAAGGTGTATATGTAACATAAATGCATTCTGTGCTTAGATTTAGGTCCCATCACCATGATATCTCATTATGGTATGCAATTATTCCAAAATACGGAAAAATTCGATATCCAAAATACCTCTGGTCCCAAGCATTTTGGATAAGGGATACTCAACCTGTACTCACTTTTCAAAGCTTTTTCTTATCCAGCATCCGGATCCAGGTCTTCTGTAGCAGCAGTGAGTATGTAGTGTCTGTGAGTGTGTTTGAGTGTTTAGGTTTGTGTGTGCGTGTGAGACACCCCGCCCCCCCAACACTTGGAGCCAGCCACTGGGAGAACTACATCTCTCAGCAGCTTTTGTGCCTGTCCAGCAGCCCTAGAGCCTCCCAGCAACCCCTGTCCTCAGTTGGAAGATGGGGGAGGCCACAGGAGACTCCAGGAGAGGTATCTTTTTTTTCAGTACTGAAAACCCTGCCACCATTTTTTTTCTATTAGATACAATGATTATCAGGAGCCTGCCTCCCCCTCGTAATCCAAAATTGTGTGAGAGGTAATTTACCTCACTAATCCTCATTTCCAGTTGAATTCCAACCATGGCCTTTGACCATGTCACTAATTTAATTTATTACTAGTCCAAGTCTATTTCTCGACTGTGCAATATCGAAATTAGGAAGTATATAAATTGCTATTTGATTGTAATTAATAATTCAGATTAAAAAATGAAACTGTTACCATATTTTAGCAATACATATTTTACATTCAACACATGAAATATTCAAAGGATGTTTTCTTTTTAATTATGATTAGCATTTATATTGTTTTTATTTTACATCTATTAAAATTGTAATGTGAAAAATATATTTTTGTATATCTTTGATGTAAGCATATACTGTAATTACTGCCTTTGTTTAGGTTTCTGAACTTTAAAAATAGCAAATAATGTAATGTATTTAGCAGGTGGAATATTGAAACTACTTCAAGCTAAGAAGTTTAATAAGTGAAATTTTGCATAATTGTTCTCTTGTGACAAAGCATTAATGTGCAAAGAATTCACGTTATTTAGTATATTACTATATTTTTATTTCAGAAACAGTATTTGTTCGTGTACAGTAGTATGCACTAAAAAGTCAGAACATTGTGCTCAGGAGGCCTTCGCAGAACATCTTGCTAATTGCTAATACGATATCATTACTAAACTTTAACTGCCTATGGAATTAAGTGTTATGAAGATTTTGCCCTTGTTTAAAATAATGCTATCTTTTGCCTGCTAATATTTAAATGTTTACTACCTTTCCTAGTAATTAATTAATCTATACTTGTGTCTTGTAGAGGCGTAACTAGCACGGGGCGAGCAGGGCAAGTGCCCTGGGCGCCGTGGCAGGCCCAGCAGAGGGGGGCGCCATCGGCCCCTGCACGGCCCGCTCGCCCCATGCGCCCTCCACAGTCTGTCTGGCACTCCGTTCCTCCCAGCATGCAGCCACATGGCCCGGCTGGGCCGCCGCCAAGAGCACAGCATTTAGCTGTGACTCCGTTCCCCCACGTCCTCTGCGGCTCAGCTGTTTATTAACAGCAGCCGCCGAGGAGCTTCAGTACAAAGACTTGCGGGATAGTGATGTTATGTCCCGACTCCCGCGAGATACTGTACCGGAGCTGCCCCCAGCTGCTGCCATGACGACGGAGGAGCTGCACAGATGCCGGCACACAGCGTGCTATCCCGGCTCCCTGATCACCCCGCTCCCCCTGCTCAGGGTGCTGCTGCTCAAAGTGTCAGGACCAGACAGGTGAAGTAAGAGAGAGAGAGAGAAAAAGAGAGAGAGAGAGAGAGAGAGAGAGAGAGAGAGAGAGAGAGAGTGTGTGTGTGTGTGTGTGTGTGTGTGTGTGTGTGTGTCGCTGCTATTGAAGGATGAGAGGGGGGGTTGCATACATCTTTGTAATGGGGGACTCCACAATTTAGTTGCCCCTGGGCCCCCACAACCCTTAATCCGGCCCTGCCCGCCGCCCTGTAATGCAAAGCTCCCAGAGCTCAACACACCGCCCTGTTCCAGCCTCCTACTGGTCCGCCTCCGATGCAGAGCCGGCCCCAGGCCATACATGCCAACACTCCCGCATGGTGCGGGAGGCTCCTAGTGTCACACTGCCCCCACTTAATCCCCCGGATTCCCCTCATGGCTGAATTCTGGACCGCCAAAGGTCCACACCACATGCGATGAGGGCGGAGCTTGATGGACGGCGCAGTGCAGGCATGGAAGC
Source organism: Pseudophryne corroboree (assembly GCF_028390025.1). Classification (NCBI taxonomy): domain Eukaryota; kingdom Metazoa; phylum Chordata; class Amphibia; order Anura; family Myobatrachidae; genus Pseudophryne; species Pseudophryne corroboree. Next base: position 773,313,699 of record NC_086444.1, on the reverse strand, counting down.
CAAACACCACAGCACTCCTCTCTTGCGGCAGCAGCAGTGTCGGACCCTTACCCGTTTCCCCTCCTGTGCGCTGGGATCGACAGCAAGTGATTGAGACATCAGGGCAGAGGCGTGCCGTGGGCGCTGTGGAAGCCCCAACAGAGGGGGCGCCACCGGCACGGCCCGCTCACCCCATGTGACAGGGATTCCGCCGGCGCTACCTGCGGCGCTCTCCCTGTCTTCCCGGCTGCTGTGCCTGTCACACTGGACAGGCAGCGGCAGCCAGGAGCCTCCGCTCCCCCCCCCCTCCTCCTTTCCCCCTCCCCCCCCCCCCTCCTCCTTTCCCCCTCCCCCTTTCCCCCTCCTCCTTTCCCCCTCCTCCTTTCCCCCTCCCTCCTCCTCCTCCTCCCCTCCCTCCTCCTCCTCCCCCCCTCTCCCTCCTCCTCCCCCCCCTCTCCCTCCTCCTCCCCCCCTCCTCCTCCTCCCCCCCCCTCCTCCTCCTCCCTACACATCATACAGTGCGCGATCGCGCGTGACCGCGACATCGGAGGTGCGTGCGACCGCGACCTCGGTAAGCGGGCTTTACATATGTTTACAGGTTTTTTTTCTGGGAGAGGGGGTGCGGGACAGTGTGTGTGTTAATTGTGTGTGTGTGTGTGGGACAGTGTGAGTGTGTTAATTGTGTGAGTGTGTTAATTGTGTGGGACAGTGTAAATGTGTATTAATTGTGTGTGTGTTAATTGTGTGTGTGGGACAGTGTGAGTGTGTTAATTGTGTGTGTGTGTGTGGGACAGTGTGCGTGTGTTAATTGTGTGTGTGTGGGACAGTGTGCGTGTGTGTTAATTGTGTGTGTGTGGGACAGTGTGCGTGTGTGTTAATTGTGTGTGTGTGGGACAGTGTGCGTGTGTCTTAATTGTGTGTGTGTGGGACAGTGTGCGTGTGTGTTAATTGTGTGTGTGTGGGGGGGGACAATGTGCGTGTGTGTTAATTGTGTGTGCGTGGGACAGTGTGCCTGTGTTAATTGTGTGTGTGTGAGTGTGGGGCAGTGTGCGTGTGTGTTAATTGTGTGTGTGTGTGGGACAGTGTGCGTGTGTTAATTGTGTGTGTGTGGGACAGTGTGCGTGTGTGTTAATTGTGTGTGTGTGTGTGTAGGGGACAATGTGCGTGTGTGTTATTTGTGTGTGTGTGGGACAGTGTGCGTGTGTGTTAAGTGTGTGTGTGTGTGTGTGTGTGGGACAGTGTGCGTGTGTGTTAATTGTGTGTGTGTGTGTGTGTGTGGGACAGTGTGCGCGTGTTAATTGTGTGTGTGTGTGTGGGACAGTGTGAGCGTGTGTTAATTGTGTGTGTGTGTGTGTGGGACAGTGTGCGTGTGTATTAATTGTGTGTGTGTGTGTGGGACAGTGTGCGTGTGTGTTAATTGTCCCGGCGGTGATTGGTGTTTGCAGTGTGCGCCCCCCCGTCCTCCTTCGCTGACGCTGACAGGAGCGGCGGTGTGCGGCTCTCCCCCTCCTCCGCCGGCTCCGTCCTCCCGTCGTGGCCCTGCAGTGTGTGCCGGTCTCCCCAGCAGCAGCAGCAGGTTAGTCTCTCTCCCCCTCTCTCTCTCTCTCTCTCTCTCTCTCTCTCTCTCTCTTCCTGTGGATTGAAGTTTGTAAGTATCATTTTCATTTTTACAGATTCCCCTATTGGATTCTACTGGACAAGTAGACGTGACTGGTGTGGGATGTAGGTAAGTAATCTCTCTCTCATTTTTACAGGTACCCCTATTGGATTCTACTGGACAAGTGGACGTGACCGGCGTGGGATGTAGGTAAGTAATCTGTCTCTCATTTTTACAGATTCCCATATTGGATTCTACTGGACAAGTGGACGTGACTGGCGTGGGATGTAGGTAAGTAATCTCTCTCTCATTTTTACAGGTACCCCTATTGGATTCTACTGACAAGTGGACGTGACCGGCGTGGGATGTAGGTAAGTAATCTCTCTCTCATTTTTACAGGTACCCCTATTGGATTCTACTGGACAAGTGGACGTGACCCGGCGTGGGATGTAGGTCAGTAATGTGTCTCTCATTTTTACAGATTCCCCTATTGGATTCTACTGGACAAGTGACGTGACCGGCGTGGGATGTAGGTAAGTAATCTGTCTCTCATTTTTACAGGTACCCCTATTGGATTCTACTGGACAAGTGGACGTGACCGGCGTGGGATGTAGGTAAGTAATCTGTCTCTCATTTTTACAGATTCCCATATTGGATTCTACTGGACAAGTGGACGTGACCGGCGTGGGATGTAGGTAAGTATCTCTCTCTCATTTTTACAGGTACCCCTATTGGATTCTACTGACAAGTGGACGTGACCGGCGTGGGATGTAGGTAAGTAATCTCTCTCTCATTTTTACAGGTACCCCTATTGGATTCTACTGGACAAGTGGACGTGACCGGCGTGGGATGTAGGTAAGTAATGTGTCTCTCATTTTTACAGATTCCTCTATTGGATTCTACTGGACAAGTGGACGTGACCGGTGTGAGATGTAGGTAAGTAATCTGTCTCTCATTTTTACAGGTACCCCTATTGGATTCTACTGGACAAGTGGACGTGACCGGCGTGGGATGTAGGTAAGTAATCTGTCTCTCATTTTTACAGGTACCCCTATTGGATTCTACTGGACAAGTGGACGTGACCGGCGTGGGATGTAGGTAAGTAATCTGTCTCTCATTTTTACAGGTACCCCTATTGGATTCTACTGGACAAGTGGACGTGACCGGCGTGGGATGTAGGTAAGTAATCTGTCTCTCATTTTTACAGATTCCCCTACTGGATTCTACTGGACAAGTGGACGTGACCGGCGTGGGATGTAGGTAAGTAATGTGTCTCTCATTTTTACAGCTACCCCATTGGATTCTACTGGACAAGTGGACGTGACCGGCGTGGGATATAGGTAAGTATGTGTGAGTGTGTCAGTGTGCTTTAATAAATTTTTACTGTCACGGTGTGTGAGTTGTGTTTTTATTTGGGTATTTTTTCTGTTGTAGAACTACAGGTACCGGCGGGCCCGTTATTTCCCTGCATGTTGGTACTTGAGGTTCTCCAAGTACCAGCAAGCGGGGGAGGCTTTCTGGGCCTTGTATTTCCACAACAAAAAACAATATTCTTTTTTTACTTACATGGTTATCAGCCTCCCATCCACAGCCCACGGATGGGGGGGACAGCCTCGGGCTTCACCCCTGGCCCTTGGGTGCCTGGAGGGGGGTGACCCCTTGATTTAAGGTGTCCCCACTCCTCCAGGGAACCCCGGCCAGTGGTGACTAGTTGGGGGGGTAATGCCACGGCCGCAGGGACCTACATAAATGTGTCCCCCGGCTGTGGCATTATGTCCCTGGCTAGTGGAGCCCGGTGCTGGTTTTAAAAATACGGGGGGACCCCTACATCTTTTGTCCCCCGTATTTTTGGAACCAGGACCGGACTAAGAGCCCGATGCTGGTTGTCTAAATACGGGGAACCCCTGTCCAATTTTTTCCCAGTATTTAAACAATCAGGACCGGCTCAAAGAGCCCGAGGCTGGTTATACTTAGGAGGGGGACCTCACGCAGTTTTTTTTTTTTTTTACATTTTTAACCCATTCAGACCCTTCTTCATTAAGTTAATGGAAACCCTGGACAACAAAATTGCATTCATGTCCTCCTCCCACTCCCTTCCCAGTCCCAAACACTAATTATTAATTTTTTCTATAAAAATGTACAATATATCACAAGTATGATGAGCAGGCATGCAGTGGGCATTGGCGGCTTTGGACTGAGTTGCAAATTAGTGGCGGGAGGGCTGGGTCAGTTGATGGTGGGCGAGTTTGTAAGCCATTGGTGGTGGCAGCGGGCATCAGCTCAGAGGCAGTGGCGGGCATTGGCTCGGTGGCGGTAGGGGTCATCGGCAGGATTCGGCGGACATTATGGCTGTAGTGCCTCACCAGCCACGCCACTGACCTCACCGCATGCCACTGGTGTGTGGGACAGTGTGCGTGTGTGTTAATTGTGTGTGTGGGACAGTGTGAGTGTGTGTTAATTGTGGTGTGTGTGGAACAGTGTCAGTGTGTGTAAATTTTTGCAGTCCAGTGTGTGTGTGGGGGAGAGGAAAGTATGAGAATGTGTGTGTGTAGGATTTGGGGGTGGCAAGTCTGTGTGTGTGTAATCAGTGTGTGTGGGATGTACTAATGGCCATTTACCGAAGACAGATATGTATTAAACCACGGGCACTGAGATGCCCTTCTCACTCACCATCCAGCTGGGTGGGGCGAGCCAGGCGGGTGGAAAGCCAGCAGCAGGGGCAGCATGCCGGATATCAGCAGCCGAGGGTGGGGGCTGTAATGCACGTGCGGAGCCCAAAGCCGGAGATCAGCAGCATGCTGACCGCAATAAGCAGCTTCTGCTTCTCGCGTTCAACATGCTGCTGATCTCCGGCTTTGGGCTACGCAGGGTTCGGGGGATGGGTGTCCTCTGCCGGTGTACTGCAGCTCCGGGGGTGCGGGCTCCGGAGGCTTTCAGCACTGTTGAATATCCAGCTGCCTCAAGTATGTACAGCCCGCACCCTCTGCTGCTGATATTCCGGCATGCTGCTGCTGGCTGTCCCCCCGCCCGGCTCGGCCACACAGCTATATGGTGAGAAGGGCATCTCAGTTCCTGAGGGTTTAACACATATGCCTCAGAAATGGCCCTCTGCGGTAAACGATACTAATGCTTACCATGACAGTAACAGCGGGGAGGAAGGCGCACATCGGGATCCTGCAGCATGAAACAAGAACCCCTTCGGAGCGCAGCAGACCACACTGAAAAGGGTGCATACCCGGTGCGGTTGCTCTGCATCCCGGGTGGTGCCGAAGATGTGGAGTGTCGGAGGTGGGCAGAAGCGCCGCAGCTTGGGGTGAGAAACCGCTGCAGCCCTTCCGCTGCTAAACTCTGCAATTAGTCTATTAAGGGGGTGGGCTCCCCTCATCATAATGCCCCACAGGCCATGTTAATTCTGGGGGTAGGATCCCCTAACTCTATAATGGGAATTTTGGCTCATATCATGTGCTGTAACGTGAATTTTGGCTCATTACCGTGTGCTATAATGTGAATTTCGGCTCATACTATGTGGGGTAATGTGAATTTTGGCTCATTCCGTGTGCTGTAATGTGAATTTCGGCTCATACCGTGTGCTGTAATGTGAATTTCGGCTCATACCATGTGGGGGTAATGTGAATTTTGGCTCATACCATGTGGAGTAATGTGAATTTTGGCTCATACCGTGTGCTCTAATGTGAATTTTGGCTCATACCGTGTGCTATAATGTGAATTTTGGGCTCATAACCATGTGGGGGTAATGTGAATTTCGGCTCATACTGTGTGCTATAATGTGAATTTCGGCTCATGCCGTGTGGGCAATGTGAATTTCGGCTCATACTGTGTGCTATAATGTGAATTTCGGCTCATACCGTGTGCTATAATGTCAAAGGGGCACCAGTACTAGATAGTATATAGGGGTCCTACTACACTGAAGGACACGCCCCTTTTGAGTGACCACGCCCCTTTTCCGGGGCGCGCGGCGCCTTCGGCGCGCGCATAATTGCTATCTGCAGTCTTTCATTCCACTTCAAAAATTCAACTTTCGACCACTGCACCTACATACACATACATACACACCATCGACATCTTTATATGCAGTGACACCGGTGGCGTCTGCACATACTTTCCTTTTGATATTTTTTTTTTATTATCATTTTATTAATTTATTATTTTTATTTAAAAAAAATAAAAAAAATTTTGGTTGGTGGGGGGGGGGGGGGGGGGGGGGGGGGGGGGGCGCCATTATTGATCTTGCCCTGGGCTCCAAAAACCCTAGTTACGCCTCTGGACTCAAGTGCAATTATATGATTCCAACCAGGTGTACCACTTGGACATGGGCTGCTTACTAGGTACATCAATTAGTGATCACATTTTGCCTATCAGTCAGGAGCAAGTGTTGACATCTGGTCCAGACTGAAAGAGCTGCCAACTATTACTGACATGTCTACTATCACTGCATATGATGCTGTCACCATTGAAAGAATGGTGGAGGATTATATGAGTGACAGCATCCAAGTAGGCATGTCAGACAGTCCGTATGTATACTGGCAGGAAAAAGGGGAAATTTGGGAGGCCCTTGCACAAACTGGCTTTATTTTCCCTAAGTTACCCCCTCCAGTGTGTACTCCGAAAGAGTGTTTAGTGCAGCCGATAACCTTGTCAGCGATCGGCGTAGGAGGTGACATCCACAAAATGTGGAAAAGATGATTTTCATCAACATATAATTATAAATTCCTCCAGAAAGACCTTTACCCAGCAATTGCCTCCAGAAAGTACAACAGGGACATGTGATGGGTGGATTCGATTCCGTGGGATGAATTACTGTAATACTCTGTGAGGGATAAGGATTACACACTGAAAGGGGTGAGGAATCGGAGGATGAGGATGACATCTTGCCTCTGTAGAGCCAGTTTGTGCAAGGAGAGATTAATTGCTTCTTTTTTGGTGGGGGGATTAATTGCCTCTTTTTTTTGTGGGGACACAAACAAAGCAATCATTTCAGCAACAGTCATGTGGCAGACCCTGTCGCTGAAATTATTGGTTTGTTAAAGTGTGCATGTCCTGTTTATACAACATAAGGAGTGGGTGGGAGGGCCCAAGGACAATTCCATCTTGCACCTGGGTGGGAGGGCCCAAGGACAATTCAATCTTGCACCTCTTTTTTTTCTTTGCATTATGTGATCTTTGGGGCCTGGAAAAGGTTTCTTCACAGTAAGGACAATACGTATTTTGGAATTTCTCTGCCTGAAAGAGTAGTTATGATGGACTTGGTGATTACTTTTAAGAATGGGCTAGATACATTCCTAATAGATAAGGATATACAGGGTTATGGTGGGTAGATCACGCACTATAGTTAAAAAAAGAGGAATAAACCTAATGGCCAACATTCACAACAGATAAAATTAGTCTAAAAATAATACAGTGTAGGAGACCACTAATAGGTTGTACTCGATGGACAATATTGTCTTTTTTTCAACCTCAAAAAATAGTATATACTGTACTTACAATAATATTATTAGACATGGGACAGGTTCAAATGCCAGCGGGAAAATTAAAAAACTTAGCAGTGTGGGGTTTTTACCAAAGCCGAAGGGGTTTGCTATTCAATGCTGGACAGAAAATCGGATTTAGTAATTTCTAAAGAAATGATTGTATGTTTTT